>NW_018404151.1:87386-88283 GCF_002113885.1 Mizuhopecten yessoensis
GGGGGGGGGCAAAATTTATTATGGTTTATAATGGCAAATGATACTTTGAATATTACATGTTAATAACTTGATTGGAATTATAACCTTGAGTTGACAGTTTGATACTTTGAAAATTTTGAGCCAGCCCTACCCCCAAGGGCTGTAGGGTGGGGCTCAAAGGAGTCAGTGTGCTAAAATTTCTTCATTTTCCTTGTTTAGAATCAGAGGTGCTAGTTTCAAATACTTTTTAGTCTGAAATCTGTATGCTAGATATTGAATAAGGTGGTTTTATTGTTATTTGTTACTTTGAATAATATTTCTGTTCATGTTAAAAAACAAAATCAACTCTCTGTATAAATATATCAGGTGACCGTTAAGGCCCATGGGGCTCTTGTTTTCATTATTATATTTGTTTACTTTCATATTGTAGGACAGAGCAAAGGCTAAGGAGCTGCATGAAGCCAATGGCCTGAAGTTTGTGGAATGCTTTGTGGCCACATCAATAGAGATCTGTGAGGAGAGAGATGTGAAGGGTTTATACAAGAAGGCCCGAGCTGGTCAGATCAAAGGTAGGTCAATCTGTTAGGAACCATTTGACAGAAGGCTCGAGCTGGTCAGATCAAGGGCAGGTTGATCTGTTAGGAACTGTTAGTTGACAGAAGGCACGATCTGGTCAGATCAAGGGCAGGTTGATCTGTTAGGAACCGTTAATTGACAGAAGGCCCGAGCTGGTCAGATCAAGGGGAGGTTGATCTGTTAGGAACCATTTGACAGAAGGCTCGAGCTGGTCAGATCAAGGGCAGGTTGATCTGATAGGAACCGTTAGTTGACAGAAGGCCCGAGCTGGTCAGATCAAGGGCAGGTTGATCTGATAGGAACTGTTAGTTGACAGAAGGCCCGAGCTGGTCAGATCAAGGG
>NW_018404151.1:89993-90154 GCF_002113885.1 Mizuhopecten yessoensis
CCCTACAGATAGGGCTGTACAATAGTTCCCTACTCCCTACAGATAGGGCTGTACACTGGTTCCCTATACCCTACAGATAGGGCTGTACAAAAGTTCCCTACTCCCTACAAATAGGTCTGTCCAATAGTTCCCTACTCCCTACAGATAGGGCTGTACACTGG
>NW_018404152.1:0-118 GCF_002113885.1 Mizuhopecten yessoensis
AATTGTGGCCCGTGTGAGAACTGTCCAATCTCGCACAGAAAAACTACCTCTTGGTTTTTCGAAAAAGGGTATGGGCGCGTAAACGCCGACACAGAGGATAGTGAAAGCTTTATTCAAA
>NW_018404152.1:3887-4020 GCF_002113885.1 Mizuhopecten yessoensis
TAACACTCAGGTATATTCTCAGCGACGAATGATGAAGGGAGAAGTACATTGAACGGACAACAAAAAAACAGCACATGCATGACATTACTCACTAACATACATTCCGTCGGATGGGACTATAAATTGTGGCCCG
>NW_018404152.1:4678-17453 GCF_002113885.1 Mizuhopecten yessoensis
GTTCTCATGTGTACATGCACACTAGTTACAATATAATGCATTTGTAGATAAAGAAATTCAACTACAAGCATTTCAATTTGCATATGTTTACATACAGTAAAGTTACAACAAATGTATCTAAAATAAGAACTACAGTATTGAGCACTTTCAATTGCATTTTGTCATTCTTTGAGATTTGATTGATTAAAAAGCACTAGAAAATTTAATACAAGTGCAATTCAACGAACAATTTATGAGATAATCATAAATTTTATCAATTACAGGTGTATCATTTGCAAGGTAACTATGTGATTTTGACAGAAAGATATAAATAAACATGCTGTTTCTCAACTTATAATTCGTTATTATATGTTATTATATGCAGCACTGTTAACCAACAACTGTTTATTTCTGTCTTATATATATTCAAAATTCCCAAATCGCGTAAAACCAAATACCATTTATGAATGGAAACGTCAAACAGTACCTTTTTCAAAACTGTTACCGAGTTGTTTTGTTTGTTTAAGATTTTACTTTCTCGTTACAGCTAAGGCCGTATGATGATGGGCGCAATAGCATCGTAAAATAGGAAGAAAGATTGAGGTTCCAAATATCGCAATATGGGCAACATATCAACTGTATTCTCTCCAATATTCCATGACATCGGGTACTACCAGAAAAAACAGATTCCGCCGGGGAGCATATCTAAATTCGACGGGAACACCATTAAATTGCAGTTGAAAGCATGACTTAGGTAAATATTATTTAAATTTTGGGAAATGTGAACAATTTTTTAGGGAAATATAATAAGCCTACGTTTTCAATTGTTGCTCAACATCCTTTTCTACCCTATCATAAAATGACGAATGAGACCACCTTTGGTCAAAAATATCAAATATGTTATATTTTTTTTACCAAAGGTAAGTCGCATTCGTCATTTTTACACGCATATGCGTTATTAAAAAAACTCAGACAAATATTTGTTATGAAACTTGGTCTGTTCAAATAACAAATTCTGATTAACATTATTCTACCGGGGAAAAGAAACATTCTTTATGGTGAGGGTATGCCAAACAAATTACAACCATTGCGATTATATTTCTAATTGTCCATTTCTCGGCTTAATGAAATTATGAAGTTCAACAATCAAGAATATCATCCCTAGAACTAAACTGAACGTTTTGGAGGAGAGGTCCTTTATTCTCTGTAGCCTATGACGGCCACATCCTTCAGCCCTCTAGTGTGTCAGACCTTTCTTGGGTGTTTAAATTCTGATTCTAAAGACAGGTTGATTATTATCATGACGTTTTATCATTATCAACTGATTGTTTTCGAGGAGAAGTCGAAACTATTGTTCAGTTCGTTGCTTAATAGATTAAAAAGGCTTCGTTTATTCTACTATTTAGCTAAATTATGAATTGAAAAGAAGAAATGAATGTTTTGTCTTTTCAAGATATTTTTACAACATTTTATATAGGATCCGACAGTTTGATCCTGATTCAATAACAGTCACAGCATTTATCTTCTGGTACATGAATTCGATCCATAATAAAAAGTAGACATACAAAATAATCCAATTTCTTCAAATTTAAAGAGAATTAAAAAGTAAATATACCCTTTACTGACAACACCTTGCTAAACCCTGTAGCGTTTATGTGTATAGTCAGTCACGAGTTATCTCCCCTTAAAACGGCTTAAGGTGCTAGCATATTTTTTTAAACTTTAATAAATAAAATTAGGAACAAGCCAGTTCTTGATTAAATACACTGTGCATCGCTCAATTATGCTTTGATGCATACTATCTCTCAGTGGCGTGTAATTGTGTGGCGTGTAACTCGTATTATGCTTCATTATTAAAATTGGAGTTCAACAACCAAGAATATCATCCCTAGGGCTAATGTATAGGTATTAGAGGAGAGGTCCTTTGACGGTTTATTCTCTGTAGCCTATGAAGGCCCAATCCTTCAGCCCTCTAGTGTGTCACACCCTTCTTGAGTGTTTATATTCTGATCCTAAAAACAGATTGATTATTATCACTAAGTTTTGTCATTATTTGTCTGATTATTTGTTAGGAGAATTCAAAAGTATTGTTTGGTTCATTGTCTAATAGATTAAAACGGTTTCGTTTATTCTATTATTTAGCAAAATAGTAATGAATTGAAAAGAATAAAGGAAAGTTTTGTCTTTTCATGATATTTTTACAACATTTTATATAGGCTCCGACAAATTGCTCCTGATTCTGCAGGTACATGAATTCGATCCATATAATAAAAAGTAGACATACAAAATAATAGAATTTCTTCAAATTTAACGAGAATTAAAAGTAAATATACCCTTTACTGAAACTACCTTGCTCAACTCTGTAGCGTCCATGTGTATAGTCAGTCACGAGTGATCTCCCCTTAAAACGGCTTTACGTGCTAGCATATTTTTAAAACGTTAATAAACAAAATTCTGAATCAGCCAGTTCTTGATTAAATACACTGTGCATCGCTCAATTATGTTGTGACGCATACTATCTCTCAGTGATGTGTAATTGTGTGGCATGTTACTCGTATTATGCTTAATTATTAATATTGGTTGTTGAAGATTGTGCTTCTGGAACTGAGTAATAAAAAAGGTACAGTATTACTACTTCATCAATACTAATTATATCAAATTATGTAAAACGAAAAGAAGACATACAATACTAGGAGCAGATTTGTTTTCTAATTCGTATTCAGCACATTCCCATTTATCACTAAATTTGGATTAATTAACACAAAAATTTTAAGTTACGTAAGTAAACGGCTACATGTTTATCGGGAAATTGTCTCTGCAATTTAATTTCCGCTTCTGGAATTGAGTAATAAAAAAGGTACAGTATTACTACTTCATCAATACTAATTATATCAAATTATGTAAAACGAAAAGAAGACATACAATACTAGGAGCAGATTTGTTTTCAAATTCGTATTCAGCACATTCCCATTTATCACTAAATTTGGATTAATTAACACAAAACTTTTAAGTTACGTAAGTAAACGGCTACATGTTTATCGGGAAATTGTCTCTGCAATTTAATTTCCGTCTTTTTGGCCTTCCATGATGTTTGGTGAATCAAGGGTGGTCTTTGTAAAAAAAAGGACTATTTAAATCTGCATCCATTTAAAAAACAAGACTTTTGTGTTTGTCATTCTTTAGTTTGACAGTGTTTTATTAAAAAATCTAACTTAAAGTTTTCAAGTGATGGGAACACAAGCTTAGAGCTTATATTAATTCTTCACCGAAATCATGTTGACAGGTAAATAATTTTAAAAACCAGGGACACCTAAACTGCAATATGAATTAAACAAAGACAGAGTTCAACATTTAACATATGTACATGTGGTAAATCCTTATATATATATTGTATAACACATAAGATTGGAAAGATTATGCTTTATCTTCTAATGTTGGTCATATATACCAACACACGAACAATCACAGTCACTCAAGCATGGTTGCACATACGTATACTCGCATCCATACACATATATCTGTGCAGAGTTCTTTGTAATGTGTTTAGAACATTGACTACAACAACGGTCACTTTAAACTTTCAAATGTGTACATGCACAATAGTTACAATATAATATATTTATAGACAAAGAAGTTCAATTACAAACACTTTCAATTTGGATATGTTTACAGTACAGTTATAACATAGGTATCTAAAAGAAGAACTACAATCGAATGCATTTTGTCATTCTTTGAGATTTGAGTGATTAGAAGGCACTAGAAATACTTAAACATAATTATAAAATTCAAACAAATTCATAGAAAGTGCAATTCAACGAACAATGTATAAGATTATCATAAATTTATCAATTATAGGTGTATCATTGCAAGGCAACTACATTTAGGTGATTTTGACAGAAAGATATAAATAAACATATTGTTTCTCAACTTATAGAACGTTATAATGTGGGCTACAGATCAACTGTGTTCTCTCCAATATGCAATTTATAAAGAAGTCGATCGGGACCAAAGTTGGCTGTCTGGGCGTTCTAACAAAGACAAGGCTCTATGAAGCAGTCTTTTATGTTAAAACGGTTTTAATAAATGTACAATGTAAAAACGTCTGCATGTAGGAAATACTGCCGGATTCTATATTTAGTATCAACACCAATGCGCAGCTCTGTGTTCTGTGAATGGGACAAATGATCACATGAGGTGTTTGAGTCTGTGACGTGTTCACAAAAAGATATACAATACCATATCATAAACTATGGAATTGCCGTTTTTCTTCTGTAAGTTAATGTTAAGTCTCTGGTGCTATTAACCTAAGTACACCTATGTAATCTGTCTAAATAACAATTTGTAATTACGGATTATATATTTACACTCAAACGGAGTATTGTAGAAATATGTCGTCTTTTTATCATCCGCTGTACTGTGAAATAGATTAAGGACGGGGCCCTTTGCAAGCAAACTATGATCTGAAGCAACACATACTTTGTGTTTTATCGTTATAATATTACCTTTAACATTGTACTAAAGAGAAATGTTAGCATATTGTCATGATAGATGTTTTGATGATGATGATGATGATGATGATGATGGTGATATTGCTTGTATTATTTGAAATTCGTTTAGTGTAACGACGTAACTAACGTTTACTTTTCTAATAATGCCAGACATCCACACTTTATGAAAATAAGCTAATGCCGCGCACCTACTACTACAAAACTTGTAAAAGATCAGGCCATAGGTCAATCAGACTAACAATTTTGGTAAATGTTACATTGGACATATTTTAATTTACACATCAAATTGAATGATACAATGTAGCATATCACTATATAGGTCACCAAAGGTCAAATCGATCATCAATATCGATGTATATGGCTAAACCTGTCAAAGTGGTAGCATTTAGGATCACAGATATTCTAGTCACGTGACACCAGGGTCCATGTATAAAGCTGAACTTTAAGGTAGGCGTGTATATTTGCGTAGAAACAGTAAACATGTATTTGTCCATGCATGCTGATTAGTCCCAACGGAGCTTCGCCGACTCTCTGTCTGCAACGATTGCGTTTCTATATTTCGTGCCTACAATCTTGGGCTAACATAAGCCACTCTAAAGCGCTTTACAGTACATACATGTAGATATACAATTAATACAATTAGCATATACATTAATCAATACAATTTTGAGGAATTTGCAGGAGCTGCCTTATCAGGCGCTAACTACTAGTCCTATGCCACCTGGCTAATATCTCCCTATGTGTGTATGCCTGTGTGTGTGCTGGAGATTCATTCACAGTAGCTATTAAATTACACTCTGCCACAGAGGCTACACCCAAAAGACAGTAGCTGTTCTACATATTCTGTAAGGTTACCTTGACACAAATCCTTTGACAGTCCAGTGACAGCCTTCACAGTGAGTTGAGGCTGTGAGGTCTCTGATCCTGACCCTCCCTGCTATACCCACTCCAACCACCACCACTCCATACGGGTTACATTATGATCCATCCGCCATTTTATATTTTTTACTTGGAAAGTATCACCTGTTAAATATTCATCAATAAACACAGAATCTTGAAGGATTTTCATTTGCTATTAGAAAGTCAAATACCCTGGCCAAGTTCAAGAGGGACATTAAAACTCACCTCTTAACGTCTGCATTTTAGGCTATTTGCAAAGACGCCATGTAAATACCTCACGTTATATATTCATTTATGTGCATATTGCGATGATTATTAGCTTGCCTATAATGTTTAAAAGTGATTGTAAGCCTTTGTTTTTGTTTCACAATTATAACTAATACTATTATCCATATGTTGTAAAGCGCTTTAGAGTAATTTTACAAATTATATAGGGCTTTATATAAATGGACACTTATTGATAAATTCATGGGGAGATAATCAAGACTTGTATAATCATATTTTAGATTTCCAAGCTGGATTTCATAGTTGAGTGTCATATTTCAGCATAAATCTGTCACTTAATGTTCAGAAAACATGAAATATACAACATTTGATATAGCGCCCTATCTAGCTTACAAAAGCCACTCTAAAGAGCTTTACATTACATAGATATATAATTTATACAATTAAGATATACAACTGTACAAATTTTGAGGAATTTGCAGAAGCTGCCTTATCAGGCACTAACTACCAGTCATATACCACCTGGCTAATTTCTCCCTATGTGTGTATGCCTGTGTGTGTGCTGGAGATGTAGTGTGTTCTGTTTGTAGTGAGACTGTGCTTCCAACGGCATCTTTTATAGTGCCACCTTACTTGAATGCTACAGCACAGATACCACAACATCCACTCCAGGCCATTTTATACTCCACCAGGGTTGTTCGAGTTGTGTGGGCAGGAGAAAAGCACTTTCTCTGATATTCCTTGAGTGCGACAACTTCGAGGATCGAACCCCGGCCACCTGCGTAGAAGGCCGAAGCGTTAACCACTTGACCAATCCACCCATAATGTACATATTTACGTATGTATGGAGGTACGGTAGTCTAATGATGGGACACAGGGCTCTTGACCAAAGATTTGCAGGTTCAAGTCAATTGTCGCGTCACTGTGTTGTATCTTGGAACAAGATACTTTAGCTTCCAGTCTACTCAGCTGTAAATGAGTATGTGGTTGACCGAATGGGCAGTGCTGGAATTGTTGAATGCTTATAATCTGTGAACCTCTTTGAGACTAGACATACGACTTAGGTTGTAATAAAGTGGTATATTAGAACCTCAAATTATTCTCAATTTATTATTATTATCATTATACATTTGTATCTACAAATGACAATGATGAATAGGTTTTGATCTGCTGTTGGGATTCCATATAAATTCAGCTCGAAAAGGAATGGTACCCTCAGGTAATTCACCTGCTACTTTAATTTCATGAAATAAAAACACTGAAATTAACTGCCTTCTTTGCGTTTGTTACATTCAACCTGAAATCATATAGAACAAATGATTCTGTACTCTTTTCTTAGGAAGACAATTCAAGGTGTCACATACTGAATTCTGTTCTTGTGTTCTATACAGAGTTATCGCCCTTTATAACTTACTATTTCACTTATAATCACCATTATTAACTCATCTTCCCATGAAGACACATTTGAACTCTTCCAATTCAAAGTCTAAACATTGTTGAGATTCAATAAAAAAAAAAATGACTTACACGTAAAATGTATAGTGTACGTGGTTGTTTATTATTAAAAGTCTCATTTTAATCAGCTAATTTCGTATTTGATTATAGTTATTAGGTTGAGGTCTGTCATACTGGCCTGAGGTTGATAATTAACACTACATTATACATTTTTATATATAGTGATACAGTGACTTTGGTTTTGTTTGTGTTTTACGTCCTAATAGCTAGGTTCATTTAAGGATGTGCTATGTTTCAGTGGAGGAGGAAAGCCGGAGTTCCCGGAGAAAAAACACCGACCAACGCGGCCAGTACCTAACAATTACCCCACGTGTAGGCCTCGAACCCGCGACCCAGTGGTGGAAGGCTAAGCTAGTGGTGGCAGTAGATTGTCAGACCACTGTGCCACCGTCGGCCCCTTTCAGTACACAACATTCAAATTTTACAATGTATAGATTCCAAGACTACTGTGAAGTACTCCAACAGTGTTAGAGGTTTACATAGCGAGATACTTTTAACAGGCGCTCGCGATCGCGGTCGGCAAAATCATATCCGATAGATATAAGGCCGATCAGCGGCCTCTTATGTTACTAACTTATAGGGCTAGCTATATACGTCTCTAGATCTCTTGTTACCACATTTCCTCACTCATGTGTTAAACAAATAAATGATGACAGTTCTAGTTGTTAGTACACAAATAATAAAAAGGTGGACTGAGGACCGCATTTACCTATTATATATTCCCTGTCCCTGCTGAGGAACTTATTTAAACTACGCACATATGCATGAACACGTGCATCCTATATAGAATGTAAACATCAAAACAAGGACGATAACTCTGCTGGTGTTCCCAGATGCATTGTGTGGTAGCACTACACCAATTATCTGGCAAAACGATTTATTCTTGACAGACACCCAAATAATCTTACTCAGTATCTAAACTGTATAAAGAAAGATTCACGCGGAGAAAAGATGCAATAGATTGGATGAGTAACAAGTAATATTAGCACTACAGAACTTTTAACCGACATTTTCTGGATGTTCCAGAAGGGAAGTACGTGTCTTTTGCTTCATCGACGACACCCGCTATTTAAATCTTTGTCAAATCCATGTAATGTCACGTCCTTATACCGAAAAACCGGGAAAATGACAACGAATTATCAACACACACTAATGGGCATAATAAAATGCATCGACCTTAATTCATATCACACAATCAAACAGCTACCACATTTCTCAATGGGAATTTGATTGAGACCACTGAACCTGTCTATGATATCTATAAAATTGCATATTTGGAAACCATGGGTTGCAAATTTGTCTGTCAGAAGTCGATAACTGAAATCGTGATATTCGGAGCAATCTCTTGAATGTCGAATCAACTGCGACTTATAAACACCGTAGGTTGGGGAAGTAAGGACGTTACTATTACGAAAGGGAATATTAACGACCGAGAAATCGAAATAGACATACTTATCGTACAGGTTTGTTTGAAAATGTTGCAAGTAAATATCGACAAAAACGAATATCTTCACTTTCACATTATGAAACATTATGGAAACTTTACTTGACAATGTCTCTAGTGCTGGATGTATTTGAATTACTTCTTCTTGCTGAATGTGACTTGTTTCTAGCTAAGAACTACCTTATTAAAATAATCAGGCGTGATGGATAGGGGAAGAAATATCTCAACATGACGGCTAGTGAATCACAAATTCAATATTTTGCCTATGCAACACGGATAATATTGTACACCCAAACGTATTTTATATATTTTTGGTATGCTTAATTCGATTTTCTCACAGTATGCGTATACTAAAATAGAATGAGATACACACTGTTATCTTCACATATGAAAACAGATTTTATTTTATCTTCAAATATAATATATATTATATAGTCATATGTCACGCTACCTTGATAAACCATTGTTATAGAGTCCCAACATCATCTATCGACATCGGATTGTAACAATTCGATGCTTTAAAGCGTAAATGAGTTTCAATATATCCTGCAAGTTTTTAAAATAAGGAAAATACGTTTTAATCAGGCACTTGAAATTTTATATTAAAAACAAGGAATAAAGAAATCAACAACAAATTAATTTTAAAACTTTTAACGAGGATATGTATTCAAAATGTAGTTAAAGGATATTAGCTCATTAGGTTTTAACTCTCATCTTTATTTCATATATCAAAGCTGAGATGAAGGCTACAAATTATACAATTAGTTCATATAGGAAATTAAATTCTTTCTTGTTACACATTTCTGTCACTGAAAAAAATCTTAATAAAAGTTTTTATCGTCAATTTTAATGGTTGGAGAACATCTACTTTGGAAAATTCAAAAATATGAAATTAAATTTCAACGTACACCAAATGTACATGTGAAGAAACTGCAAATTTCAATATCAATTTCTTTTTTTTAACAGCAAAATGTTTTTGATTCTTTTTGGCTTCAAATATACGGATACGCTGACCTATGTTTTTATAACAGTTTTGGAGATAATTATCCTGTGTATCCATTAAGACAAACTAGAAAGAAAGTCGGATATTTTGAAAAATAATTAGCGTTTTAAAGTTTAATTTACAACAGTAATGAATCAAATTGTTACCTACATAATTCCCCTTACTGGCCGGAACAGATGCGTATTTAGGATGTATTTTAGTAGAAACTGAATCAAGTACCCGGCACACGTGGTCAAGCGGGTATCATCACATTTCTATTTCCAATTCGAAATTCAAAAATTATGTCAATCATAAACTGCATATAAGTGAAAAAGGAAACGAGAGTACAAATGCATAAATGTGATGGAACGCGTTGTAAATAATTAGCAAGTTTTAGGATTGCTATAAAAAAATTATAACAGGAACTCCAGGATTTCTTATGTATTTTTGGAAGACTTCTTAACCGTTGCCACATACAATGTTCTAGATTTCAAACGTTTGTACGAATCGTTGTTTCAAAATGATGTTGATGTAAATTTCTGTCAAAATATCAATTTTCTTTTTGGCTGATCGGTCTCTTGACGTTCAAAGTCTCCCTGGAGTGCTTTCAAATAAGCTAAATCATGTTCAGAATACCGATATATTTCACTTGCACTGAAGATTTAACCATCGTTGAAAAATCAGTTCCACGACTGAAACCCAAGCAGCAACCCGACACAGTCGTCAACTCGGGAAAAATGTGATCACAATCAGTTATGATGGCGGATGACTAATACCAGGTTGATTGTTGTGGTTACTGTTTGGATCTGGACTGTCACCCCCTGAAAAATAACCGCATTATAATCATATCATATTTATACTCACTTCCCCCCCCCCCCTTTCCCAACTCACCCATCCCCACAAAAACCTTTACAGACAAGGTAACATTGTGCAAGTAAAAGACGGGCATTTAATTTTAATTGTGTAAGATGAATACTTGAATATTAAAATACTTATCTATTGATTGAATATCATGTGAATATTTGATTGTATATGCTTATGTTTTATTCATAAACACTACTAGGATTTAAAAGACTAAAAGACACACCCATGGATTCGTATCCTACCTGCCTGATCTGATTCCAAAAGAACATATCACAGATGACATTTAACCAGAAATATATAAGAACGATTCTTACCTTCTATTTTGCCGGAGGATCGCATCGTTCCATCAACGTGAGCGGACAAGATCTGCATCTGGTAAATCGAAAAAAAACCATGTTTAGAGTGTGTATCGGTATGAAAGAGTAATATGAAAAGGCAAAGCCTTAAAAGAGCGTAGCTTTTGTTGATCTCTGATATTTACTGATTAAGAATACAACTTTCAGAATGATATAAGATACACTTTATTTAAAGTCGGCTAGTCGAGGAATAACAATAAAACACAAGCTCTAATGAGATTAAGGCAATAGGATTGTGTCGCCATTTCTCAGTAGAATTTCTTCAAATTTTGTAGTTATAATGCTTGGAAGTAAAGAAAATTTTCTGCCACAAAAAAATAAAGGTTGTCAGTATTTTGAGGATTTTAAATGGAAATTTATGTAAAAAGCAGTGAATTTTGAAAAAAAAAAGAAACACACAATGTTTTGCAAAAAAATGTCAATAAAAATGATACTGACATAGATTAGTATTGCATTAATGTATATCAATTTCATAAATGCTGAAATTGTGTATAATTACTTATCTATAAACGATTAAAAATTGACATTTTATAATAAAACCATATACACATAGTAATTGCATGGAAGAGTTATCGTTCTTGAAAAACTTCACAGTAGTGAAATAGGTAGCCGGTTTCCTGAAGTACAGAACAATGGACACATGTGACTCATTGATTAAAAAACAACTGAATTAATGCCTGGATTGCTTTGAAATACTTTAATATTGAAAGAACACACTGTTCTGTCAATAATAAACATACAATATTCATCAGTTTAATATTAAACATTAGAATATGCGGAAATTGTGATACTGTCTCCCTACATTGGGTTTTCAACTAGGGATGTACTTCCCATTTCCGTTTGTCAATACACTCCTATGACCTTAAGACCGACATAACAATAGGGAGACCGGGGCAAGTTCGGCCCCTTTTTTGTTTATAAAAGTCCGTTTTAGGAAGTATGGCAGCACGTCCGTTTTTGAACATTATTTAACTATCCTGTCGGAAGATGGGGTTAGTTCGGAGAGGCATTCGAGTAAGTTCGGCCCCAATTGGAATCAGCTTAAATGACGTCATAAAGCATGCAACGTCAGATTTTACCGCCAAAGATTTACGACTTTTTATGTGTTACATGGGCCGAACTGCCACGGTATCATTGGCCGAAACTGTCCGGGCTCAAATTGATATTTCAATAAATTCTTATCGTACAGCAATATGGTAGTGAGTGATAGGCTTGGCTTTTATGTATTATCATTTGAAGATGTCAGTGTCTTACACGTTTGACTGTAAAAAAGTAGCAATTCCGTTTCAAAAGGTTCGCATAACTAGAAGCGAGATCATGATTTTCTTTCTACTCTCTCAAAAGTAATTTTCTCCTGTTAAGTCATTTTGCATTAGAGTTTTCCTCGCCATTTTTTCGTCGTTGAATACCCAGCCAACTTAACTGCTAAGATCCTTAAACTTGTAAATATTAGCTCAAAAACAAAAAATATCAGGGATGGCCGAACTTGCCCCGGTCTCCCGTATGTAGATTTTTTTTATATCATTGATGATTGGTAAAAATGTATTCACAATATATTTTTTGCATCAATGACCCCATTTTCTTCCAGTCAAAGCTAAAGTAGATATTTGTTCTTGTTCGTAACGTATATGATGTGTCGCTGGCGCAGTGGATAGCGCGCTCGTCTTCACCAAGCTTAAATATGGCCGGATTCAATCCCGGTCACCTGCCCGACCACGCGGGTTTTCTCCGGATACTCCAGCTTCCTCCCATATTAAGAATCAAACCCCCTGCGTGATTCCGTCAGGGCACAAACAGAATGATTCAGATAAGTTGGGGGAAAACTGTTTGGTAATTACTATAGAAAAAGGTGCATATTACATATTCGTAAATGTATAGAGATGTTAGTTAAAAAAATGAAATTAAAAGAAAACATTGTAATACTTTGATGTAACTGAAATTGTCTTGATATGGACATGCAGTGGCGGATCCAGAGGGATATTTGGGCTTCAGGAACCCCCCC
>NW_018404152.1:17505-28409 GCF_002113885.1 Mizuhopecten yessoensis
TCGCCATTTTCCCCCACTTTGAAACCCCCCCCTCCCCCCGATAGGTCTCTGGATCCGCCACTGGATATGTAGTCTCAATTACTGTTCCATCCTGGAACACCAAATTTAATTTCAAATTTTGTAACTGTCACCGAGGTTTGACAGGTAATGATGTCTACAACTAGTTATAAATCGGCACGCGTTGTGAAAAGTAATACGTTGCTGAAAAAGGGCGTTGCACTTGGGTTGGTTGTCTGGAAAATATTGTTAATTTTGTCATAAATTTATTTTCCATTGCTTCTTTTATGAGTGGTGATGCATAAATAATGTAAAGACTATATCCAGACTTTCAAAAATGTCAATTATTTCGTTCATATTCTCAACAAATGGAAATCAAAAGCTGATGAAATTTTAATTGATATCTTTTTTGAAGATATCTCCCGGTAGAAATATCAGCAGAAACGGGTTGATGACAAAAAAGATCTTCAGAAAATATCCGCATTTTTACTTTTTGTGCCTGTGGAAAAAACTGAAAGAAAAAAAGTCTTGAAGCACCGGCAAAGAGATAAATGTAACGAATAGAATTGCCCGAGAATTGCCCGAGAGCTACACTCTTATAAAGACAGTAAAACGATATTCTAGTTTGTCATTACACTAACATTTATACTATTTATTGCTGACTCTACCAGGTTCTGAATAATCATTCAATCTCTTGGTAGATGGAACTCACTTCAGCATTTTGACTGACGTAACGATAGATTGTACTACCTTTAAACCATAATAGCCATCATCAACGTTTACATACCTCATCCTGAAAAACGGGGAAAACCCATGTCTGTTTTTGAGAACTTCGATTATCCAGCAGACTTAGAAGCAATATGTTTACTGCGACCTTTTATAGCTGTAGTACTAGTATCACGTGAGCTGTATGTCCAATTATTTTATCTGGAAATACCAGCGATTAATTATAATGTTTCGTGTTTTTTTTATATTGACTAATGTTAGCGCGCAAACGAACGACCTAATTCAAATAATTAGATTATCTACGTCACATTATTTTATTCTGCCAGTTTTTATATGATTTGATTTGAATAAAAATCTAACGAATTTCAAAATTCGGGCTGAATATATCTGTAATAAAATGATATAACTGTTATCTAGGTAATTTCTTTCTTCCTTTTCTTATATGAAATGCATCAAATGATGAATACTGCAAACGATGTGCACCAAGGGTAAAGCAAAATCTTGTTGAATAAGTTTATATACAGAGTTTATAGATCTTGAACTTCAGGTTAAAGTTGAAAGTTTGATTAACCGTTGTACTTATCACTTGTAACAATTAATAACTGAGATAGCTTTAAGTGCATATAACATTTTTTGTTGTTCACTACAACATCATTGGCAACGTGGTCTGTCTGTCCTTGCCAATAGAAAATCAAGGCCGTGAGACCTAGATATTTCATATACATACGTTTCTACAGGATTGGCCTCTTTTTGATAGATTATTATATAACTCATTATATATTACATAATTTTTCAGCGGAAAAACAAGTCTTTTACAATGTATACGCTACATGTATAGTACGATGGTGTCATTTTATCCACTTTATACCCGTGAACAGCCTGCGAGATGGATGAGCCAATCTTATATAACATGTTTGTTAACTCTGCCATACTGCTTTATTATTCATTTGAAAAAGATGTATACACAAAATTGTGTTAATTAGACATCGTGTGGTATTCAGGCCTTTCAGTCAATATAACCACATAGATTTAAGGTCTATTTTATGACCATGGTGACCATATGTTTTCTTTACTATATATGTGTTTCTGTGTGCATTTTATGAACGGAGTGTTTGTGTGTTGTGCGTCGTGCTAACGTGTGAATGGGAGTTATCGCCCTTGTTCGTACTGTGACATTGTCAATCACTTTACATTTCAATATTGGTTCTTAATCAATATAATTTATTAATAGGTTTGGAAACTAGTTTTTGAAATAATAACTTTATCAGTGAAAAAAATGCGACTAACATTTAGGAGAAAACTATCTGAATGGAATCAAAAATGCTTTTTAGGATAGCTGCGAAAACGTAGTTTTCTGACGACGAGATTTTATTTTTTTATATAGTGCGGTGGGGGCAGAGGAGACAGGGTATTACTATTAGTACTATCGGAGGCCGGGTATTAATATGAGTACTAGAGTTAGGACTGTATAAATGGAGTAGTCTAGTGCATTAGGTTTATCAATATGATTTAGAACTGATCAGTAGTCTAATTAAAACTCTGGTAGAAGGACGCCTCAGTGTGTTTGCATACACAGTGAGACAGCTTAATACATGTACCTACCAACCATTTAACAGGATTGAAAATTTGCCAATGGAAAACCCTGTTCTCGCGACCTAGTTTCCTGTGGATTTCCACCACCGATTTTAGTTGCAATTTGTAAAGAAGTCGATCGGGACCAAAGTTGGCTGTCTGGACGTTCTAACAAAGAAAAGGTTCTATTACTGAAGCACTGATGTACCGATAAACTGACTCGCTAGGTTTATTCAAGGTAATATTGATTCGGCAGTTAGCAGTCTTTCATGTTAAAAATGTTTTAATAAATGTACAATGTGCAAACGTCTTCATGTAGAAAAAACTGCCGGATTTTTTATTTAATATCTAGCGTCAAGGCTGCTATGTTGTAAACACCAATGCGCAGCTCTGTGTTCTGTGAATGGGACAAATGATCAATGAGGTGTTTTAGTATGTGACGTGTTCACAAAAAGATATACAATACCATATCATATACTATGTAATTGACGTTTTCTTCTGTAAGTTAATGTTAAGTCTCTGGTGCTATTATCCTAAGTAATATGTCGAAATAACAATTTGTAATTACGGATTATATATTTACACTCTAACGGGGTATTGTAAAAATATGTCGTCTTTGTATCATCTGCTGTACTGTGAAATAGATTCAGGACGGGGCCCTATGCAAACAAATTATAATCTGAAGCAACACATACTTTGTGCTTTATCATTATGATATTACCTTTAACTTTGAAAAGAAGAGAAATGTTAACATATTGTCATGATAGAATTTTTTTGATGATGAGGTTAATTATGATGGTGATGATGCCTGTATTATGTGAAATTCGTTTAGAACGTTATCAACGTTTACTTTTCTAATAATGGCAGACATCATCACTTGATCAAAATAAGCTAATGCCGCGCACCTACTAGGACAAAACCTGTTAAAATCAGGTCAGAGGTTAATCACACTAACAATTTTGGTAAATGTTGCATTGTACACATTTTTGATAAACACAACAAATTGAATGATACAATGTAGCATATCACTATACATGTAGGTCACCAAAAGTCAAATTGTTTATGGCTAAACCTGTCAAAGTGCTAGCATTAAGGATCGCAGGTGAGTCACGTGACACCAGGGTCCAAGTATAAAGCTGAGCTTTAAGGTAGATGTGTATATTTGCATGGAAACAGTAAACATGTATTTGTACATGCATGCTGGTTAGCCCCAACGGAGCTCCACCGACTCTCTTTCTGCAACGATTGCGTTTCTACATTCTGTTTGTTGAAGGGACCACCATAATCCAAACCTAATAAGCCAATGCCGCACACCTACTATCACAACACTTGCTATTGTCAGGTCAATCAGACCAACAATGTTGATAAATGTTACAAATCCTTGATTGACACTTTTAACAAATTGAATGATAGCATGTCAATATATGTAGGTCAGCATGCAGTGGTCATCATTCAAAGTGATCACCAATATCAATCAGGATAGCATACTAATCATAAGTCAAGGGTCAATATATAGGTCACCAAACGTCAAATCGATCGTCAACATCGATGTTTATGGCTAAACCTGTCTGTCGTGCAAAGTATTAGCATTTAGGGTCTCAGGTATTCTAGTCACATGACACCAGGGTCCGTATATAAAGCTTAGCGTTACAGTAGGCGATTCTACCACCCCACAGCAATCTTATGTACAGTCGAGCATATATATATATGTATACATGAGTACCTACAAATGGATACATATATATGTACCACCGTGGGGCGATGCACAATCTGAAGCGGTACGCCGTTTTAAGACTGTTCAAGGCTTAAACGGTGGATATAAATTAGGATAGAACTGTATTACCACTATAAACTGTATAATACGTCCCATAAAATAGGTCCTCTCGCTCATTCGGCGTAAAACCCTACAAGGTTTGCGCGGGTAAAGGAGGGAGGCCGATGTTAACTCGAGTTAAGTAGGAATAACGGGATAAGCGTATAATGAACTAATAATCAATATCTGTTTATCTAACACATCGAATAGTGTAATAACAACAATATCCAATCACACAAACTAATAAACAAATTAAATTAATCTTCCAAAACTAATAAATATTTATTATTTTCATAAAAAACATAAAACATCTCACTTCCGGTTGAAGCTGCAACGTATGTGTTCTGACCACGTGCGGGTAGTTCCGTTTATAAAAAGGACGAGACTGCCACCCCACAACAATCTTATGTCTAATCGAGTATACTTTATATATATATGTATAAATGAGCACATACACATGAATACATAAATATGTACCACCGTGGGGCGATGTACAAGCTGAAGCGGTTCGCCATTTTTAGACTGTACAAAGCTTAAACGGTGGATATTAATAAGGATAGAATTGTATTACCACTATAAACTGTATAATACGACCCATAAAATAGGTCCTCTCGCTCATTCGGGGTAAAACCCTACAAGGTTAGCGCGGGTAAAGGACGGAGGCCGACGGTGCTATATGGACCTATTAGTTAGGTAGGAATAACGGGATGAGCGTATAATGAACTAATAATCAATATCTGTTTATCCGTCACAGCTAATAGTGTAATAACAAATATCCAATCAATCCAAATACCAATAATCACATTATTAGGGCTAGACTACAACAGTGCAACTATGGGGACTGCACTGCGTACCTTTAGACATTGTCCACACCCTTGTAGCTAGTTCACTTATATAGGATAGGACAAACAAAGCCTAAACAATGGATAATAAACTAGGACCCAATAAATCAAAGCACTTAAAACAACTTTATAAAACAAAAACACATACACATAAAAGTAAAAATAGCAAAAATTAAGTATCCTCCTTCAAACAACCCCTCCTCCCAACCATTCCAAACACCTTTCCGGTCCATACAACTAGCACTCTATACAGCCCTTACATCTATCATCACATTTCTTCGATACCCATCACTTCTTTCAATCTCCAATCCCTCCAGACCCCATCAATGTTATAATCAAACTATAACCCTCGCATGACAATAATCACTAACATACATTCCGTCGGATGGGACTATAAATTGTGGCCCGTGTGAGAACTGTCCAATCTCGCACAGAAAAACTCCCTCTCTCAGAGGATAGTGAAAGCTTTATTCAAAATTTTAGAACTAGGAACTTTTTATTAAGACATTTAGAAGGACTTCCAATTTTTATATACAAACCAAAATTCATAGAATAGGCAGGGGCTGGTGTGGCTGGCGGCGGCGCAGTACCTCACTTCCGGTCCAGACTTGGTGATGCTGTACGATGAGTGTTAGGTTAAGGCATTATTAGGCATAGGAGCCGTCTTACAAAAACTAGACTTATACAGTTAATATATATAAGATAGACGGCCCCTTCTCTAACCTATCCCCCTCTTTTACTCTTTTGCTCCATACTTTATCCCTTCTACTCATTTTCCTTTCTGTTCTTCCTCTGCTGGATAACCGAAATACTCGGTAGTGAAGCGGACGTAAAACCTATCAATCAATCAATCAAAAAAATAGTAGGCGTGCGAGCCTGCTGGATAGCCGAACTACTCGGTAGTGAAGCGAACGTAAAACCTATCAATCAATCAGTAGACGTGTATATTTGCATGGATACAGTTCTTAGTATCTAAAACATTAATTATTACAACGTTCACTTTTAACTTTCTCATATGTAAATGCACACTAGTTACAATATAATGTATTTGTAGACAAAGAAATTCAATTACAAGCACTTTTAATTTGCATATGTTTACATACAGTACAGTTACAACAAATGTATCTAAAATAAGAACTACAATACTGAGCGCTATCAATTGCATTTTGTCATTCTTTGAGATTTGATTGCTTAGAAAGCACTAGAAATACTTAAAAATAATTATAAAATTAATACAAATTAATTCATAGAAAGTGCAATTCAACGAACAATTTATGAGATTATCATACATGTATTAATTACAGGTGTATCATTAAAGGTAATTAGGTGATTTTGACAGAAAGATATACATATACATACTGTTTCTCAACTTATAATTCGTTATTGTATTGTGCAGTACTGTTAACCAATAACTGTTTATTTCTGTCTGATATATATTATCAATATGTTCTCCTTTTAATATTCAAAACTCCAAAATTGCGTAAAATCAAATACCATTTATGAATGGAAACGTCAGAAAGTACTTTTTTCAAAACTGTTACCGGGTTGTTTTGTTTGTTCAGGTTTTTACTTTCTCGTGACAGGTAAAGCCGTATGATGATGGGCGCAATAGCATCGTAAAAAAGGAAGAATAAGTAGGAGATCTGTAGGAAAGAAAGATGGAGGTCTCAAATATCGCAATGTGGGCAACATATCAACTGTATTCTCTCCAATATTCCATGACTTCGGGTACTACCAGAAAAAACGATTCCGCCGGGGAGCATATCTAAATTCGACGGGGAACACTATTAAGTTGAAGTTGAAAGCATGACTTAGGTAGATATTATTTAAATTTTGGGAAATGGGAACAAATTCTTGGGAAATATAATATGCCTACGGAACTCGGCGATATTTTAGGTATACAACCAAATTATCCGTTAAGCTCAAAACCATGCCGTTTTCAATTGATGTTCACCATCCTTTTCTACCCTATCAGCAAATGACGAATGCGACCACCTAATATGTGATATTTTTTTTTTTATCAAAGGTAAGTCGCATTCGTCATTTGTATACGCATATGCGTAATTAAAATATCTCGGACAAGTATTTGTTATAAAACTTGGACTGTTCAAATAACAAATTCTGATAACCCTTGTTCTACCGAGGAAAAGAAACATTCTTTACGGTGAGGGAATGCCAAACAAATTTCAACCATTGTGATTATAATCTTAAATGTCCATCTCTCGGCTTAATGAAAATAATCAAGAATATCCTCCCTAGAGCTAAACTGAACGTTTTAGAGGAGAGGTCCTTTATTCTCTGTAGCCTATGGAGGCCCAATCCTTCAACCCTCTACTGTGTCAAACCCTTCTTTAGTGTTTAAATTCTGATCCTAAAAACAGGTTGATTATTATCACGACGTTTTGTCATTATTTGTCTGATCAATCGTTAGGAGAATTCAAAAGTATTGTTGGGTTCATTGTTTAATAGATTAAAACGGCTTCGTTTATTCTATTATTTAGCGAAATGATAATGAATTGAAATTAATAAACTCGAGACATGCTCAAGGTAGGGAAAAGGTTCAAGGAACCCCCCTAATAAAGACCCGAAAGTAATTAAAAAGTGGAAAACCTCCCCGTGAAACGAGCAGGTGTACCACCGTGGTGCCTGATAGCATACTATTTAAAATCACTGAATTACTGTGGAGGAACAGCCACAGACTGTGCAACCACCACCGGTCCAAGGGAATAGAATCTATCAGAATGAGAAGCCAAGGACCGGAGATAAAAATCCGTGGTAGTCTGTCCGCGCCAGAGAGCCGCGGACATGACCCCCTGAAAGGTGGACCCATTGAGGAGGGCCCATGACGCAGCAAGGGCCCTGATCTCATGAGCTCTCACCTTATACAACGCCCGAACCTGATCATCCGAGTGGTCGTAACCGTACTTGATGACCTGACAGATCCATCTAGACACTGACTGAGAGGAGATATCCTGTTGACCCTGCTTAATGGGCAAAAACAGACGAGATCGAGGACCTCCCCCCCCCCCTGGTTTTATCGAGGTAAAACCTAAGCGCCCGCCAGGGACAGATCTAGAGCAACCTATCCCGTTCCTCAGTCCCAACGAAGGCAGTCAAAGACGGAATCTTAATCGGGTCGGACGAGATGTCAGGAACCTGATTCTTAGCCATAAAGGCAGGATCAGTGAGAAGGGTAACGGCAGAGTAATTTCTGGACCACCGGAGGCAGGAGGAGGGAGAAGACAAGGCATGAATCTCACTCCTCCTTCGACCTGAGGCCAGAGCAATAAGGAATACCACCTTGTAGATAACAAACTTCAAGGAGGCAGACGCTAAAGGCTCATAAGGTGCGATTCGAGCACCAGTGGCAAATTCCACTGCGGAGCCAACTGCCGGACCCTAGGCCTGTCCAACCCAAACCCCCTAATCAAGGCAGAAAGAGATGAGGACGAGCCTACCTCCGACCTACCATGAACAGAGGGAACACTAGCAATGGCCGTGCGATAACCAGCGATAGTGCCAGGGGCAAGATTGTGGTCCCTAAACAGCCAAAGAAGGAAGTCCGCAATCACCTGGACAGTAGCCTTGATCGGATGAACCTTCCTGCCGACACACCAATCACAGTAAATCTTCTATCGTGACTGGTAGACGGCAGATGAGGATGACCTAATTGATCGAGCGATGCGATCTGACACGTCCCTAGAAAAGCCTGCCTGAGCGAGGCCTCCTGACTTCCACGCGTGAAGGTGGAGGATCTCCGGACGAGAGTGCCTCGTCCTGGACCGAGGCTGGCGAAGGAGGTTTGCTATGTGAGGAAGAGCCAGCCAGGGGCTCTTCCACCAGAAGCGACAAAAGCTCCGGAAACCAAGGCTGCCTCGGCCACAGGGGCGTTATCAGGAAGAGGGAACAGTGCTGCTCCCGAAACTTCTGCAGCACCCTGCCCGCCAAGATGAAGGGCGGGAATGCATATGCATGCATTCCCTCCCAATCCAGAGACAGAGCGTCCACGGCCCAAGCCCTTGGATCTGGTACCGGAGAGACAAACGTTGGCAACTGATTGTTCAGTGAAGTGGCGAACAGGTCTATGTGAGGCCTGTCCCACACCTGACAAATTCCCACGAAAATCGAGGGATTCAGTTGCCACTCTGTCAAAACCGGCTGGCGGCGCCTGGAAAGAGTATCCGCCAGAACATTCAACCTGCCTGGTAGATGCTTGACACAAATTGTCAACTGCATTTCCTGACATAGAAGCAGAATGCGGATAGCGAGGGCACACAGGGTGTGAGACCTGGTTCCCCCCTGTCTCTCCAGATACGCGACAACCGTAGTGTTGTCCGTAGCCACACAAACCACCTTGGAATGCAGGATCTCCCGAAAAGACTGCAGAGCCAACAGAACAGCCCTCATCTCGAGCACATTGCTGTGCTCCGAGAGCTGTTCCCCAGACCACTCCCCCGACTGGCAACGCCCGTCGAGATAAGCTCCCCACCCTGTCATGGATGCATCCGTGTACAGGGTCACAGTGGGAACCGGCTTGGACAAAGGAACCCCTCGGAGAACATGGTCCTGATGAGTCCACCAGCGTGTGTACTCCTTGACCGACTGGTTCAGAGGAAGCAAGGCTGCCCGATCCCTTGAAGAAGGGACCAAGTTGGCAAGGAGAAACATCTGGAGAGGCCTGATGTGAAGTCTCCCTAAGGGAGCCACATCGGCCAGGGCGTTGAGATATCCCAGAAAACTGAGAAACCAACGTACCTGGACTTGAGACCGGCCGATGAAGGTCAGAGCAAAAGCCCTGGCCTTCTCAAACTTCCCCATCGGTGGAAGGGCGATGCCCTGAACCGTATTGAAACGGTTCCCCAGAAAAACAAAATCCTGAGATGGGGAAACCTCCGACCTTTTTCTCTGGAAGGAATGAAGCCGACATTGAGTAAGAGTTTCAGAACCAACCCGGTGACCTGCACCAGAGACTCTCTCACTACGTGGAGCATGAGGGAGTCGTCGAAATAGATGTGAATATCTATTCCCCGAGAGTGCATGAATCCCACGACCACCTGCAGCAGCTTGGTGCAAACCAAAGGTGCAGTCGTGAGCCCGAACGACATGGCCTGGAACTGGAAGACCTTTCCGTTGCAGGTAGAACAGAGGTACTTCCGTGCCGACTTCTTGATGGGGATGTGGAAGTAGGCGTCCATCAGATTTACTGAAGTCGCCCACATTCCCTCTCTCACGGAGGCGATAATACCCCGAGGAGTCTCCATCTTGAAGTGAGGAGAATATAAGTGCTTGTTGAAGGCACTTAGATCTATGATGGGACGCCACACCCCGGACCTCTTCCGAACCAGGAACATTCTGGAGTAGAACCCGGGAGTGCATCCCGACATAGGAACCTCCTCGACCGCCCCCTTGGTAAGCATGGTCCTTACTTCCTCCTGGAGCGCCAGAGCCTTTTCCGGATCCCCCGGTGGAGGAAAAAAGATTGGCTCCGACGCTAAGGGCGGATCCCGCACTAGCGGAATGCCTAACCCCTCCTTGATCACAGACAAGGCCATTGCGTCTTCCGTAATTTCCTTCCACTTTGGAAGGAAAGCAGAAAGACGACCCCCCACAGAAAGATCTGGTCGAGGCAGATCGAGACCTTGCCAGGCAAGAGAACCGTCTGCTGACCATAAGCCTAATCCTGCGGGAGAAGGACCTAAGCTTGAGCCGAGAGGACTGCAGCCAAACTCGTCGTCTGACACGACCAAGGACCGACCGAGCGGACACCCGGTCCCAAAGGGCGAAGGTGGACCGCCACTCCCTACAGGTGGAAACCCGGACATGTACGGGCTAAGCCCGTAACTGCCGGGATGCTGCCGCAACCCAAAACCATCCGCAGGCTGGTAAGGGCGGCCCAAGGATGGTTGCCCGCAGGCACCCGTATACCCTAAGCCAGGGGAAAACGGAGGCCCGCT
>NW_018404152.1:29140-55975 GCF_002113885.1 Mizuhopecten yessoensis
AAAAAAATAATAAGATACGATAGTACAAAGTACGGAACGTAGAAAGAATTTCACCCGTAATATAAATCAGAAAACGGTTAAAATAACAAAACAAACAACCGTCACCGAAATAAACAGGGGTCGGAAATTAACCCACGATAATGGCGGACCGTGGCACACCACCGGCACACGTGGAGTAAAATAACCGGCCGTAAAAGGCACAAAAATAATTTATTATATTAACAAGGGCAGATGGGTATAAGGCACACAAACTGCGCAAAAAATTGAGTTAACACTCACACCAAACCGACAAAACAAAGTTTTGAAATCGAGCAAGCTCCGGGCGTCAGCAGGCAGCAGGCGCCATAAAAGGAAGAGGAAAGGAGATCACTCCGTGGCTCCGTCATCGAGATATTGGTTACGTCACGGTAGGGAGGTAGGGATATTTAAACTTTTGTTTTTGGGCTACAAAGATGGGTGTAGGTATTGTATATGCATACTAAAGTTATGGTAATTATTACTGAAATGAAACTAATGTTTGCCCATTCATTATAGTCTCTGAGGATATTCACCAGTTCAAAATAACTGGGGCGATCCATCAAAAGTTTTGGACTAGATATTCACAAGCGATTTTGTATTTTTATAACCAAATTAATAATCTGCATACCAAGGTTCCTAAAGTCCGGATGTTATCGATTCTGGGACACTGATATCATTGAGTCAGAATACGGAGTTTGCGGTCTGTTAATCTAACCTTATGTTACTCGCGCAATACAATTAATAACGCGTTAAATATCTTCTTCATCAAGTTGCATATATATGTATATCTATATATAATATTCAATGTTGGTCCAAACTGTAGAAGTCGGGACCAAAGTTGACAGTTGGGCGTTCTAGCTGAGAATAGGTTCTATTCAGCAGTCTTCTATGTTGAATAAACGCCTGCATGTGGAAAATACCACCGGATATTATATTTAGTATCTAGCGTGCGCAGCTCTGTGTTCTGTGAATGGGACAAATGATCAATGTGTTTTAGTCTGTGACGAGTTCACGACAAAAGAGATACCATACCATGTCAAACTATGGAAATTCCGTTTTCTTCCGTAAGTTAACGTTTATCCCGTTATCAGAATACAATTACATTCTTGTAATAATACATTCATCATACATAATGCACGTGATATATTTCAATGATAAATGTTAATACTTTAGTTTCGTTCATAAAGCAAGGGGGGGGGGGGGGGGGGGGGGGCTGTTTGTTAACGATACTCAACTAAATATAGATTGATAATTGTTGTCTATAGCCTACGGTGTTAGCCAGTCGAAGTCGAAGGGGAAGTGATAAATAGTTAGGTATCTGGTGCTATAAACCTAAGTAATCTGTCATAATAACAATTTGTAATTACGGATTATATATTTACACTCAAAAGAATTATTGTAGAAATATGTCGTCTTTTTATCATCCGCTGTACAGTGAATTAGATTCTGGACGGCGAAAACAGGTAATTTTAGCATATTGTCATGATATATTTTTTGATGATGATGATGATGATGATGAATTGTGTCGCAAAGAATATCATACAGATGTAAAAATAAATAATATCGATCAAAATAGCATAACTCTAACAAAATATTAATGGCAGACATCCACACTTGATAAAAAAAGCTAATGCCGCGCACCCACTAGGGCAAAACTTGTTAAGATGAAGTCATAGGTCAATGAGACCAACAATTTTGATAAATGTTACAAATGTTTGATTTACAAAACAAATTGAATGATAGCATGTCGATATATGTAGGTCAGAAGTGGTCATAATTCAAAGTGATCACCAATACCAATCAGGATAACATAACAATCATAAGTCAAATGTCAATATAAAGGTCACCAAAGGACAAACTGATCATAACTATATCCTTGTATATATAGCTAAACCTGTCAAAGTGGCAGCATTCAGGATCGCAGGTATTCTAGTCACGTGACACCAGGGTCCACGTATAAAGCTGAGAGACTTGTATACAGTAAACATGTATTTGTGCATGCATGCTGGTTAGCCCTAACAGGGCGCCTCCGACTCTCTGTCTGCAAACGATTGCGTTTATATATTGTGTGTCTACATTCAGTTTGTTGCAGGGACCACCTTCAAATTTATCGGTATGGATGGTATAATTGACATATGACATCATGAAAATAACTTTGTCAAAAGTAAAGATCACGAAATATCAACAACCAATACATTCTGACGATATTTTTATTTTTTATTTTTTTTCTTCAAAATACTAACTTTTTCCTGATCTTATATGGATGAGTTTAACTCGCATGCAGAAAGAACAGTATATTGATAATACAAAAACCAAAAGTCCGAAAGTAGATTGTTATCATGATTCGATTTTGGCGAAAATGATAATGACTGCATGCCTTTTGTTATATTTTATGCATCATTCTGTAGCGACATGAGGATCAACATTTTGACAAATATTTTATCCGAAACCTGTGCGTGTATGATTTATAGTGTTTCACTGCTGTGTAGTGAAGGCAGATGAATCACAAAGTAAGATAAATGTTTTACATTAGCACGAGGTGTTGGCTGGCGCTCAACTTCAAGGCATATCAGGGGCTACTCACTCTACTTGCTTAACATACCCTTAATACATCTTAAACTTGAACTTTAACAGTAAGACTCCAAAAAGACACCTAGTGAAGAGGCTTGACTCTGCCGAACTCCAGAGAAGCAACTTGCCTCTTAAGTATTTATGGAGAAGATGAGAAAAAAATACTCTTACCTAGAGAAGAAGCCTTACTCTACTGAACTGCAGAGAAGCGACTTGACTCTAAGACTTGAAATCGAATAGACCTAGAGAAGAAGCTTGACTCTACTGAGCTGCAGAGAAGCGACTTGACTCCAAGTATTCCTGGAGATGATGATACATTTATAGAAGCTTCTGACATAGTAAATTAATACTATTTCAATTAATAAAGTATTGGGGGTAAAATTCCCCTGGAATAAAAAGCCATTCAACACTCTTATAAAGAGTGTTTACGTTTCTCTTTTTGTATAATGCATTAAAGAATGATTATTTTTCTCCCAAATTAAATTGTTGTTATAGTGAACAAATTGAAGTGTGCCATCATATACAAACTGATGACGCTATCAATGACTATGTGAAAATGTACAAACAAAATGTAGGAATGCAAAAAATAGAGCAAAAATCAAGGTGGCCTAGATAATTTTGTATCTTGGAAATTTAGTGTATACTCTGATTAATCAACGGTTTTCACAAAATTAATTCTAATTTGAGCAAAATCCACCTGCATTTATCTTCCAAGCAGTAATTATGTGGCGTATATGATGATAACCAGATACATTCCTAAGGTAACTTTTACACTGTGATGTTCTAATCGATCTAGGAAAATCGTCGAGAGAAAAAATAACAACTTTCATGTTTTTATTCTAAAAGTTTATTTTAAAACCTCAATAGGTCAGTATGTAAAAAATCAAAAAAAATCTTGCTATATTGAAGGGTTATTGTTCTTATATTTAAGCTATCTATGAATGAAATAGAAAATTGACATTTCAGATTGTTATGTTTATATCTGTTTGTATCTTTAAATTGAAATTAAACACTACAATTACAATATATTATACTCCGTTTCACGTGATTTATTTCGTATGCTTTGAAGATCAGAACTTAGATATCTACCAGAATTTTATTTTCTTCATAAGCAAGATGACTTGTAATAAGTTGTTACTTTCTTTTCCCCCTTACCTGGTTATATGGTTGAAAGTCCTTTAGTGATTAATCCAACTACTACAGGAATCGCTTTTCAGGCAGATCATTAAACACAAACAAAGTGGTCTAAATCGTGGTAGATCAGCTTTGATCCTGAAAAATCCAACAGAAAGTATGTTAATAAGTAACCATTGTACATGAATAATGAAGAAATAACAAATATTGAAGTACACAAGCACCGAGTATTTTTTCGAATGACGGGAGTTGGGTCAAACATGTAAATTACATTTTTAATAAAGCCTCAGCCAGAATCAATATTCGACGTTCTCTTAAATTCAAACTTTACCGAAACACATTACAAACTATTTACTTTTCATTTAGCAGACCTATTATTGAATATGTTGACGTAGTGCGGGATAATATTACCGATGAAAATAGTGCTAAACTGGAGCCAATTAATACTGAGGCAGCTCGGATTGTATATGGGTCAACCAAACTGACTAGCATAGATAAACTGTATATAGAAGCAGGCTGGAACAAATTAATTGAACGTAAACATCAACACAAACTAATTGTTTTCCACAAAATGTTCCTCCAAAATATCCCTCAATGTCTCAACCGTCTTGTACTACAATCAGTTACTGGAATACATAACCATAATATCAGACATTCTGATGTTACACCTATCACACCCATTCATTGCCATTCTGATGTGTATAAAAGATCTTTCTTGCCATCTGTTATCAATAGCTGGAACTCCATTCCAGTTAATGTCAGGAGAAACCCTTCCATTTATCAATTTAAATCACATATTAAACGCAACAACAAAAATCATCCATCAAAACACTACTCACATGACTCACGATAAGGACAAATATATCATGCTAGACTACGCATGTCAAGCAGCTATCTTAATGAAAATTGGTATAGGAAAACCATTGTTAGATCCCCACTATGTGCATGTGGTTACATCGAAAACATCTCTCATAGAATATACCTTATACACTGCCATCAGACAACTTTACACATTGAAACTCTTCCGTATCATATAACTGTCAAATTGTTATCATGTGGCGATGAATCGTTATCTTTAGAAGAAAAGAAAATAATCGTCCTCGATGTTCAGGATTACATCCTTAAGTCAAAGTGATTTAAACAACATTAATACAATGTTATGATGATATTGTTATGAACATATGCATGTTATTTCAAATAATTCTGGATTCTGAGTAGTTTAAACTATGTTTGTATGTAAAGATGTATGTATGTATATATGTATGCATGCATGTATAAGCGTGATATGTGTAGGAGTGCATGAATGTACACGCATGTGCGCAAGTAAATATGATGTATGTATGATAGAAATATGTGTTTATGATGTGTGTGGGTATGCATGTATACATGAAAATTTGCGTGCGATCACAAAGTGTCATTTAAAAAAGCAGTGTTACCAACATAGTAATACATCAATTGATTTATTATCTTACGACGTCTTCGAATAAGATTCTTATTCAAGGATTTTTGAATTAATATACACATTGTAAATGGTTTCTGTGTAAAATAAGGCATGTGGTTGGTCTCTCCGATGCAAACAGTATAGTGGAAACGGATATACCAGGAGGAAACGAATGAACGGGAGAATGACGTATTAAGACACTGGAGGTGACAAACAATTGATCAGTAACAACGTTTGGAATGTGAACAGTCTATCACAACGACTGTTTGTGTAGGGAAAGATTATCCTCATGATTATCATCGAGTATATGCAATAGCAACATCATAATGCAGCTTGTTTATGTACGATCCTACTCATATTCATATATAAACATTTCTTGAAATGATCTGTAAATCAACGTTTAACCTTAAAGTGTACTTACGATGACGCAACAGAAGGATTTGTCTTGACCACATTTTACCAAATTCCTGAATATATCATATTTTGTACATGTACCATGTTTGTTAAAGCATTGTTTAGTCACTCAAACTTTCAATAAGCTGATAAAAAATATACAAATTGAAAATACATATCTGAATTTAATTGGGTGTTTTATATGGGGTTTGAAATTTGGATGACTATACATTTTTCAAGATGTTGTTGTACCTAGAAAAAGACGTCGTAAATATTGAATCATAACAGTAGTTAGCGCACACAGCACAAACGTTTGATTTGAAAGAACTTTCACCTACCTGAAACGCACGGAGCAGTTGTAAATACTCCGGAAACGGCTATATAGCCAGCCAAGAAACTGAAAATTAACTCATTGGTACGGCCTGCTCAGTTTATATAGCAGTATGTTATGATCACGTGGACTGTCTCTGGTTCTGAAATAAATTAACCAATGAATGACTGCTATCATGAAACACTGATTTTTGAAAATTTCCACAATCTACTTAGAATCATACACTTACTAAGGTTTCACTTTCGATTATTGGAATCATGCACTTACAAAGGTTTCGCTTTCGATTATTAGAATCATATCTACATACTCGATTACAAGCGAAAACGGGCATACTGGTAGATTATGTATCCACCTCATTAATAATAAAAAAGTACGAACTACATGTTCTAGGACTCGAGTAAAGTTGTATTTGTCATTCTTTTGTGTGACAGTATTTTATTCAAAAATCAAACTTAAAATTTTAGGTGGATGGGAAAACAAGCTTACAGTTTATATTAATTCCACACCCAATCATATTTACAGGCAAATAATTTTTCGAAACCAGGGACACCTGAACTGCAATATGAATAAAATAAATTTAAAGTCTAACATTTAACATATGTACATGTGGTAATTCCTTAGAAATATATTGTATAACACATCAGAATGGAAAGCTAGTGTTTTATACACAAGCTCAACCACAGTCACTCAAGCATTGTTGCACCTACGTATGATCACATCCACACACATACATCTGTGCAGAGTTCTTTGTAATGTGTTTGGAACATTGACTACAACAACGGTCACTTTAAACTTTCAAATGTGTACATGCACAATAGTTACAATATAATATATTTGTACACAAAGAACTTCAATTACAGGCACTTTCAATTTTCATATGTTTACAGTACAGTTATATTAAATGTATCTAAAAGAAGAACTACAGTTATGAGCACAATCGAATGCATTTTGTCAATCTTTGAGATTTGATTGTTTAGAAAGCACTAGAAATACTTAAAAATGATTATAAAATTAATACAAATTCATAGAAAGTGCAATTCAACGAACAATTTATGAGATTATCAATAATTTTATCAATTGCAGGTGTATCATTAAAGGTAACTGGGTGAGTTTGACAGAGAGATATAAATATACCTATTATTTCTCAACTAATAATTCGTTATTATATTGTGCAGTACTGTTAACCAATAACTGCTTATTTCTGTCTGATATATATTCAAAATTCCCAAATTGCGTATAACCAAATACCATTTATGAATTTAAACGTCAGAAAGTACTATTTTTTCAAAACTGTAACCGGGTTGTTTTGTTTGTTCAGGTTTTTACTTTCTCGTGACAGCTAAGGCCGTATAATATAATATAGTATGCCTACGGAAATATAATATGCCTACGGAACTCGGCGATATTTTAGGTATACAACCAAATAATTCGTCAAGCTTAAAACCTTTTCTACCCTGTCATCAAATGACGAACGCGACTACCTTTGGTCAAAAATATCAAAAATGTGATATTTTTGACCAAAGGTAAGACGCATTCGTCATTTGTATACGCATATGCGTAATTAAAACATCTCGGAAAAATATTTGTTATGAAACTCGGACTGTTCAAATAACAAATTCTGATAACCATTGTTCTACCTGGGAAAAGAAACATTTTTTACGGTGAGGGTATGCCAAACAAGCTTCAACCATTGCGATTGTATTCTTAAATGTCCATCTCTCGGCTTAATGAAAGTATGGAGTTCAATACTCAAGAATATCCTCCCTAGAGCTAAACTGAAGGTTTTAGAGGAGAGGTCCTTTATTCTCTGTAGCCTATGAAGGCTCCATACTTCAGCCCTCTAGTGTGTCACACCCTTCTTGAGTGTTCAAATTCTGATCCTAAAAATAGGTTGATTATTATCACGACGTTTTATCATTATCTAACTGATTGTTTTCGAGGGCAAGTCGAACATATTGTTCGGTTCGTTGTTTAATAGATTATAAAGGCTTCGTTTATTCTATTATTTAGCTAAATTATGAATTGAAAAGAAGAAAGGAAAGTTTTGTCTTTACAACATTTTATATAGGCTCCGATAACTTGCTCCTGATTTAGTTTTCTGAGGATTTCCACCACCGATGTAAGTTGCAATTTGTAAAGAAGTCGATCGGGACCAAAGTTGGCTGTCTGGGCGTTCTAACAAAGACAAGGCTCTATGAAGCAGTCTTTTATGTTAAAAATGTTTTAATAAATGTACAATGTAAAAACGTCTGCATGTAGAAAAAACTGCCGGATTCTATATTTAGTATCAACACCAATAAGCAGGTCTGTATTCTGTGAATGGAACAAATGATCAATGAGGTGCTTTAGTCTAAAATCATAAATTATTTAGTCTTTATATCATAAATTATTGAATTGCCGTTTTTCCTCTGTAAGCTAATGTTAAGTCTCTGGTGCTATTAACCTAAGTAATATGTCGAAATAACAATTTGTTATTTCGGAGTATTGTAGAAATATGTCGTCTTTTTATCATCCGCTGTACTGTGAAATAGATTAAGGACGGGGCCCTATGCAAGCAAATTATAATCTGAAGCAACACATACTTTGTGTTTTATCATTATAATATTACCTTTAATTTTGAACTGAAGAGAAATGTTAGCATATTGTCATGATAGATTTTTTGATGATGATGATGATGATGATGATGATGATGATGATGATGTTACTTTTCTAATAATGGCAGACATCCACACTTGATCAAAATAAGCTAATGCCGCGCATCTACTAGGACAAAACTTATTAAGATCAGGCCATAGGTCAATCAGACTAACAATTTTGGTAAAGTTACATTGTACACATTTTTGATTTTCACCACAAATTGAATGATACAATGTAGCATATCAATATATAGGTCACCAAAGGTCAAATCGATCATCAATATGCGATGTATATGGCTAAAGCTGTCAAAGTGGTAGCATTTAGGATCGCAGATATTCTAGTCACGTGACACCAGGGTCCATGTATAAAGCTGAGCTTTAAGGTAGGCGTGTATATTTGCATAGAAACAGTAAACATGTATTTGTGCATGCATGCTGGTTAGAGCACCAACGACTCTCTGTCTTCAACGATTGCGTTTATATATTTTGTGTCTAAAATCTTGCGCTAACATAAGCCACTCTAAAGCGCTTTACAGTACATAGATATACAATTGATATACAACTAGCATATACATTAGTCAATACAATTTTGAGGAATTTGCAGGAGCTGCCTAATCAGGCGCTAACTACAAGTCTTATGCCACCTGGCTAATATCTTCCTATGTGTGTATGCCTGCGTGTCTGCTGGAGATGTATTGTGTTCTATTTGTAGTGTGACCGTGCTTCCAACGGCATCTTTTATAGTTCCACGTCACTTGAATGCTACAGCACAGATACCGCAACACCCACCCCTCCACCTGGGTTGTTCGAGGTGTGTGGGCAGGAGAAAAAACACTTTCTCTGAATATTCCATACGTGCGACGACTACGAGGATTGAACCCCGGCCACCTGCGTGGAAGGCCAAAGCGTTAACCACTTGACCAATCCGCCCATAATATAAATATTTACGTATGTATGGAGGTACGGTAGTCTAATGATAGGACAGTACAGGGCTCGTGACCAAAGGGTTGCGGGTTCACGTTAATTGTCACGTCACTGTGTTGTTTCTTTGAACAAGATACTTTACTCAGCTTGTTCCAGTCTACTCAGCTGTAAATGAGTACGTGGTTGACTGGTTGGGCAGTGCTGGAATTGTTGAATGCTATCTGTGAACCTCTTTGAGACCACCTACGACCTAGGTTGTGATAAAGTGGTAAAATATAAGAAACTCAAATTAATCTCAATTTATTACTATTATCATTACATCTACAAATGACAATTATGAATAGGTTTTGATCTGCTGTTGGGATTCTATATAAATTCAGCTCGAAAAGTATGGTAATTTACCTGCTACTTTAATTTCATGAAATAAAAATACGGAATTAACTGCTTTCTTTGAGTTTGATACATTCAACTTGACAGCTTATTGCACATTTGATTCTGTACTTGTTTCTTAGGAAGACAAGGTGTCACATACTGAATTCTGTTCTGGTGTTCTATACAGAGTTATCGCCCTTTAAAACTTACTATTTCACTTATAATCACCATTATTAATTATAACTTATCTATCCCTGATGACACATTATAACTCTTCTAATTCAAAGGTTGGAATAGTTCATCATAAAATTGCAGGGGTGAATGAGTTAATTATGATATCTATCTGTATATTGTATTGTATGGCTTAATTTACGGCCCATGCAATATGATCGCCAACTTAGCCATATTTTGATAATCAAGATTTTCACATATTTGGTTGCAGCCTTGTACGAAAACCGCGCAAAACAAATGCACCCTTATATTAGGAACGCCTTCCCTGTTATATCATTACAAATTTTATTATGCAAAATCTGCAGGGGTGAATGAGTTAATTATGATATCTATCTGTATATTGTATTGTATGACTTAATTTACGGCCCATGCAATATAATCGCCACCTTGGCCATATTTTGATAATCAAGATTTTCACATATTTGGTTGCAGCCTTGTACGAAAACCGCGCAAAACAAATGCACCCTTATATTGGGAACGCCTTCCCTGATATATCATTACAAATTTTATTATGCAAAATCTGAACATTGTTGAGATTCAATAAAAAAGAAATGTATACAGTGTGGTTGCTAATTAATAAAAGTCTCATTAATCAGCTAATTTCGCATTGGATTAGTTATTCGGTTGAGGTCTGTCATACTGGCCTGAGGTCAATTAATAACACTAATGCATTTTATATATAGTGATACAGTGTGCAATATGTTCTATGTATGTTGTGAGTTAAGGTGGAGGGTTGTGGATCTTATACTGTCTACCCACAGGACTTGTATAGACTTATATGAGACAATTAGCTAGAAATACCTATATATAAAGACTTTATATATAGGTATTTCTAGCTAATTTAAGCATATTAGTCTATACATTCACTGCAGTTTAACTCTTTTTCATCCTGAATGAGGGAGAATTTATCCTGACAGAGGTTATAAGTAAACAACTTTGATTTGGTTTGGTTTGTTTGTGTTTTACCTCCTATTAACAGCAAGGTTCATTTAAGGACGTGGCAGGTTTCGGTTGAGGAAAGCCGGAGATCCTGAAGAAAAACCACTGACCTACGGCCAGTACCGGGCAATTGGCCAACGTTTAGGCCTCGACTTGCAACCTAGTGGTGGAAGGCTAGTTGTAGCATATTGTCAGACGCTTTAACCACTGTGCCACCGTGGCCCCTTTTAGTCCAAACCATACAAATATTACAATGTATAGTGCATAAATGGATTTTGGTCATTTATTCCAAGGCTACTGTGAAGTACTCCAACAGTGTTAGGGCTTTACACAGCGAGAAACTTTTAACAGGCGCTCACGGTCGGCAAAATCATATCCGATAGATATAAGGCCGACCAGCGGCCTCTTATGTTACTAACTTATAGGGGTAAGGCTAGCTAGCTACGTCTCTAGATATCTTGTTACCACATTTCCTCACTCACTTGTTAAACGAATTAATGATGACAGTTCTAGTTAGTACACAAATAATAAAAAGGGTGGGTGGGGCTGAGGACCGCATTTACCTATAATGTATTCCCTGTCACGTTCAACAACTGCAGAGGAACTTATTTAAACTATATACTATGCATACATGAACACGTGCATCCTATGTGGAATGTAAACATCAAAACAAGGTCGATAACTCTGCTGGTGTTTCCAGATGCATTGTGTGGTAGCACTACACCAATTATCTGGCAAAACGATTTATTCTTGACAGACACCCGAATAATCTTACTCAGATCTATACTGTATAAGGAAAGATTCACGCGGAAAAAAGATGCAATAGATTCGATGAGTAACAAGTAATATTAGCAGAACTATAACAAACATTTTAAAGTACAATGATGCACATGGATGTTCCAGAATGGAAGTACTTGTCTTTTGTTTCATCGACGACATCCGCTATTTAAATCTTTGTCAAATCCATGTAATGTCACGTCCTTATACCGAAAAACCGGGAAAGTGACGACGAAATATCAACACACACTAATGGGCATAATAAAATACATCGACCTTAATTCATATCACACAAACAAACTCCTAGCACATTTCTCAATTCCCCACGTCATCTGTCGACATCGGATTGTAACAATTCGATGCTTTAAAGCGAGAAGGAGTTTCATATATATCATGCACGTATTTAAAATAAGCAAAAATACGTTTTAACCAGGCACTTGAAATTTTATGTTAAATACAAGGAATAAAGAAATCAACAACAAATGATTTTTTTTTTTTATTGATGATATGTATTCAAAATGTAGTTAAAGGATATTAGCTCATTAGGTTTCAACACTCATCTTTATTTCATATAGAAAAAGGTTACAAATTATACAATTAGTTCATTTCGGAATTTAAATTCTTTCTTGTTACACATTTCTGTCGCTGAAAAAAATCTTCATACACTTTTTTTATCGTCAGTTTTAATTGTTGGAGAACATCTCCTTTGGAAAATTCTTGTAAAATTCATTTTAGTCAGAAATATGAAATTAAAATTTCAACGTACACCAAATGTACATGCGAGGCCATTTTTAGGATCCTAATTGAATTTGACGTTTGAAAAACGATATTACTCCTTCTTCTCTTCTTAAAGAATAAGAGTTGTTAATCTTACATTGTGAAAATGAAAAAAACCCAGAAACAACTAATTTCAATATCAGTTTATTTTTTCAACAGCAAAATGTTTTTGATTCTTTTTGGCTTCAAAAATACGGGTACGCTGACCTATGTTTTATGACAGTTTTGGAGATAATTTTCCTGCTTGTATCCATTAAGACAAATTAGAAAGAAAGTCGGATATCTTGAAAATAATTAGCGTTTTAAAGTTTAATTTATAACAGGGATGAATCAAATTATTACTTGCATAATTCCCCTTATTGACCGGAACAGATGCGTATTTAGGACGTATTATAGTAGAAACTGGAGCACCCGGTACACATGCTCGTGCAGGTAGCAATCATATTCCTATATGCAATTCGAAATTTAAAAAATCATGTCAATCATGAGCTATAAGTGAAAAAGGAAACGCCAGTACAAATGTATAAATGTGCTGGAACGCATTGTAAAAAATCAGCATGTTTTAGAATTGTAATAAAAAAGATATAAAACAAAAGCTCCGGGATTTCTTATGTATTTTTGGAAGAATGTCCTAACCGTTGCCACTTACTATGTTCTAGATTTCAAACGTTTGTACGAATCGTTGTTCAAAATAATATTGATTTAAATTTTTGTCAAAATCTCTAGTTGTTTTTGTTTGATTGGTATCTTGACGTTCAAAGTCTCCTTGGAATGATTTCAAATAAGCTAAATCATGTTCAGAATACATATTTCTTTCACTTGAACTGAAGGTTTAACCATCGTTGTAAAATCAGTTCTACGACTGAAGCCCAAGCGGCAACCCGATACAGTCGTCGACTCGGGGAAAAACGCCCTCACAATCAGTTATGATGGCGGATGACCAGTACCAAGTTGATTATTGTGGTTTTTGTTTGGATCTGGACTGTCACCCCCTGAAACATATACGCATTATAATAATATAATATTTATACTCACTTACACCCCCCCCCCCCTTCTTCCTAACTAACCTATCCCCCATAGAAACACCTTTACAGGCAAGGCAAACATTGTGCAAGTAAAAGACACGCATTTAATTTTAACAGTGTAAGATGAATACTTGAATATTAAAATACTTATCTGTTGATTGAATATGTTGTGAATATTTGATTGTATATGCTTATGTTTATTCATAAACATTACTAGGACTTAAAAGGCTAAAAGACACATCGTGTATTGTTTCTATTAATTCAAGCTAAATAANATATTATAGTAGAAACTGAAGCACCCGGTACACATGCTCGTGCAGGTAGCAATCATATTCCTATATTCAATTCGAAATTTAAAAAATAATGTCAATAATGAGGTATAAGTAAAAAAGGAAACGCGAGTACACATGTATAAATGTGCTGGAACGCATTGTAAAAAATAAGCATGTTTTAGGATTGTAATAAAAAAGATTTAAAATAAAAGCTCCGGGATTTCTTATGTATTTTTGGAAGAATTTCCTAACCGTTGCCACTTACTATGTTCTAGATTTCCAACGTTTGTACGAATCATTGTTCAAAATAATGTTGATTTAAATTTTGTCAAAATCTCTAGTTGTTTTTGTTTGATTGGTCTCTTAACGTTCAAAGTCTCCTTGGAATGATTTCAAATAAGCTAAATCATGTTCAGAATACATATTTCTTTCACTTGAACTGAAGGTTTAACCATCGTTGTAAAATCAGTTCTACGACTAAAGCCCAAGCAGAAACCCTATACAGTCGTCGACTCGGGAAAACGCCCTCACAATCAGTTATGATGGCGGATGACCAATACCAAGTTGATTATGGTGGTTTTTGTTTGGATCTTGACTGTCACCCCCTGAAACATATACGCATTATAATCATATCATATTTATACTCACTTACACCCCCCCCTCCCCCCTCCCCTATTCCTAACTAACCTATCCCCCATAAAAACACCTTTACAGGCAAGGCAAACATTGTGCAAGTAAAAGACACGCATTTAATTTTTAACTGTGTAAGATGAATACTTGAATATTAAAATACTTATCTATTGATTGAATATGTTGTGAATATTTGATTGTATATGCTTATGTTTATTCATAAACATTACTAGGACTTAAGAGACTAAAAGACACATCGTGTATTGTTTCTATTAATTCAAGCTAAATAAGACAATACTCAGCCTCCACTAGGGTGTAGCCTCTACACGCATGAAACAAGTCTACGTTTGTAATGGTTTCGTATCCTACCTGTCTGATCTGATTCCAAAAGAACATATCACAGATGACATTTAACCAGAAATATATAAGAAGGATTCTTACCTTCTATTTTGCCGAAGGAAGCTGCATCTGGTGAATTGAATGAACAAGTTTAGAGCGTGTATCGTTATTAAAGAGTATAATGACAGTAAAGAGAAAATCTAGTTTGTCATTAATTACACTTACAGTTATACTATTTATTGCTTACTCTACCAGGTTACTGAATAATCATTCAATCTCTTGGTAGATGGAACTCTGACGTAACGATAGATTGTACTAACTTTAAACCATAATAGCCATCATCAACGTTTACATACCTCAATCTGGAAAAACGAGAAAACCCATACGTTTATGCTATTAGTATACATGTAAGAGTATTCACGGCAAAATATGTCGATTGCTTGATTTATTGGTGTAGCATCCGCTTCACTATCGAGTAGTTCGATTATCCAGCAATATGATGGTTGGTTGGTTGGTTGATGGGTTTATAGATTACATTTCACGGGCGAAGCCCGTGTTCAGTCGTCTTGATGGGGTAAGACTCCAGCTAACCGGGCCCTTCGGAGATTCAAAATGACCTTGCCCGTCCAGGTCACGCCCTAAGGTCGGTTAGATCCTTAGGTGCGGATAGGCTGTCACAGCTACATACAGCACACATACGGGAACACGGGAACACGTCCTTTAACTAGCCTCACTGCCCTCCTATGAGCAATATGTTTTGATTGATTGATTGATAGGTTTTACGTCCGCTTCACTACCGAGTAGTTCGGTTATCCAGCAGACGAAGAACAGAAAGGAAAATGAGTAGAAGGGATAAAGTATGAAGTAAAAGAGTAGAAGAGGGGGATAGGTTAGAGAAGGGGCCGTCTATCCTATATATATTAACTGTATAAGTCTAGTTTTTGTAAGACGGCTCCTATGCCTAATAATGCCTTAACCTAACACTCATCGTACACAATCACCAAGTCTGGACCTAATTATAATATTTCGGTTTTTTGTTTTTTCTTACAGTGACAAATGTTGGCGCGCAAAAAAACCCGACTAATTTAAATAATTAGATTATCTACCTCACATTATTTTATTCTGCCAGTTTTTATTTGATTTGATTTGAATAAAAATCTAACGAATTTCAAAATTTGGGCTGAATATATCTGTAATAAAAAAATATAACTGTTATCTGGGTAATTTCTTTCTTCATTTTCTTATATGAAAACTGCAAACGATGTGCACCAAGAGTAAAGCAAAATGTTGTGGAATAAGTTTATATACAGAGTTTATAGATCTTGAACTTTTGAAAGTTTGATTAACCGTCGTACTTAAATTGATGTTGTTTTTTTGTCTACAAAACAAATAAACAATTATAAACTGAGATAGCTATAATTACATATAATATTCTGTGTCGTTCACTACAGTATCATTGGCAAAGTGGTCTGTCTGTCCTTGCCAATGGAAAATCAAGGCCGTGAGACCTATATATTTCATGTACATACGTTTCTACAGGATTGACCTCTTTTTGACAGAATTAAGAAGAAGCTAATTGTATATCTCACATTATTTTTTCAGTGGAAAAACAAAGCTTTTACAATGTATATGTCACATCAAAAAGTACGATGGTGTCATTTTATCCACTTTATACCTACGAACAGCCTGCGAGATGGATGAGCCAATCTTATAAAACATGTTTGTTAAAATATTTACTCTGTATAACTCTACCATACTGCTTTATTATTTATTTGAAAAAGATCTATCTCACCAAATTGTTTTAATTAGACATCGTGTGGTATTCAGGCCTTTCAGTTCAATATAACCACATAGATTTGAGGTCAATTTTATGACCATGGTGACCATATGTTTTCTTCACTATATATGCGTTTCTGTGTGCATTTTATTCACCGAGTGTTTGTGTGTTGTGCGTCGTGCTAAGGTGTGAATGGGAGTTATCGCCCTTGTTCGTACTGTGACATTGTAAATCAATCAATATAATTTATTAATAGGTTTGGAAACTAGTTTTTGAAATAATAACTTTATCAGAGAAAAAAATGCGACTAACCTTTAGGAGAAAACCATCTGAATGGAATCAAAAATGCTTTTTAGGATAGCTGCGAAAACGTAGTTTTCTGACGACGAGATTTTATTTTTTTATATAATGCGGTCGGGGCAGAGGAGACAGGGTATTAATATTAGTACTATAGGAGGCCGGGTATTAATATGAGTACTAGAGTTAGGACTGTATAAATGGAGTAGTCTAGTGCATTAGGTTTATCAATATGATTTAGAACTGATCAGTAGTCTAATTAAAACTCTGGTAGAAGGACGCCTCAGTGTGTTTGCATACACAGCGAGACAGCTTAATACATGTACCTACCAACCATTTAACAGGATTGAAAATTTGCCAATGGAAAACCCTGTTCTCGCGACCTAGTTTTCTGAGGATTTCCACCACCGATTTTAGTTGCAATTTGTAAAGAAGTCGACCGTGACCAAAGTTGGCTGTCTGGACATTCTAACAAAGAAAAGGTTCTATTACTGAAGCACTGATGAACCGATAAACTGACTCGCTAGGTTTATTCAAGGTTATATTGCGTCGGCAGTTTGCAGTCTTTCATGTTAAAAATGTTTTAATAAATGTACAATGTGCAAACGTCTTCATGTAGAAAATACTGCCGGATGTTATATTTAGTATCTAGCGTCAAGGCTGCTATGTTGTAAACACCAATGCGCAGCTCTGTGTTCAGTGAATGGGACAAATGATCAATGAGGTGTTTTAGTCTGTGACGTGTTCACAAAACGATATACAATACCATATCATAAACTATGGAAATGCCGTTTTTCTTCTGTAAAGCTAATGTTAAGTCTCTGGTGTTATAAACCTAAGTAATCTGTCGAAATAACAATTTGTAATTACGGATTATATTTTTACACTCTAACAGGGTATCGTAGAAATATGTTGTATTTTTATCATCCGCTGTACTGTGAAATAGTAATTCAGGACGGGGCCCTATGCAAGCAAATTATAATCTGAAGCAACACATACTTTTGTTTTATCATTATAAAATTACATTTAACTTTGAACTGAAGAGACATATTAGCATATGGTCATGATAGATTTTTTTTTATGATGATGCTGATTATGATGATGATGGTGATGATGATGCCTGTATTATTTGAAATTCGTTTAGTGTAAGGAAGTAATCAACGTTTACTTTTCTAATAATGCCAGACATCTGCACTTGATCAAAATAAGCTTATGCCGAGCACCTACTAGGACAATACTGGCTGAAATCAGGTCATAGGTCAATTGGACTAACAATTTTGGTAAATGTTACATTGTACACTTTTTTGATGTAAACAACAAATTGTATGATGCAATGTAGCATATCAATATATATAGATCACCAAAGGTCAAATCGATCATCAATATGCTAGGTATATGGTTTAACCATATACATGCAAATATACACGCCTACTGTGAACAAGAGTTTAATCATATACCTCGCATACCATTTACCCCAACGGAGCTCCGCCGACTCTCATTCTGCAACGATTGCGTTTAAGCCAAACCTAATTAGCCAATGCCACGCACCTGCTATGCCTACAGGTCAGCATGCAGTGGTCATAGTTAAAATGATCCCTAATATCAATCAGGATAGCATACTACATGTAATCATAAGTCAAGGGTCAATATATAGGTCACCAATCGTCAAATCGATCATCAACATCGATGTATATGGCTAAACCTGTCTGTCGTGCAAAGTGGTAGTATTTAGGATCTCGGGTACTCTATTCACGTGACACCAGGGCCCGTATATAAAGCTTAGCTTCACAGTAGGCGTGTATATTTGCATGGATACAGTAAACTTGTAGTTTTGCATGCACGTTGGTTACTGTAGCCTCACAGGAGCGCCTCCGACTGTGTCTGCAAACGATTGCGTTTATATATGTTGTGTCTACAATCTGTTTGTTCCAGGGACCACCTTCATATTTATCGGTATTGATGGTATAATTGACATATGACATCATAAAAATAACTTTGTCAAAAGTAAAGTTCACGAAAAATCAACAATCAATACACTCTGTCGAGATATATTTATTATTCATTTTTTTTCCAAATACCAATTTTTCCCTGATATTTCTACATGTTTATTAATAACAGTACATCGATAATACAAAAACCAAAAGTCCGAAAGTAGACTGTTATTATTGTTCCAGTGTGACGAAATTGATAACGACTGCATGCGTTTTGTCCTTAATGGCCCCCGGTGTTGTTTTCCAGTGTTCTAATCGTCAGAATATTAGTTTCTAGTTATTATGAACAATACTGACATTATCCCTCACGTTTACCGTCTTTCTCCTACGTTCCAATGACTCTAGATCTTTTTCTGCATTATTTCTGAAGTTAAAAGTTGAAACCAAATGTTATAAGTAACCAGTCTAATTAACTGATTGAATGTTTTTGACTTTTTATTCATTTTTTATCGGTCGTTTTTGCATGTTCGGAAATGTTTCCCTTAATGTCAAACCCAAACGTTAACTGCGAATAAAGATTTCGGAATTCCATGAACTGAAATCAAAACTTCCAGTAACTGCATATAGAGAATTTTAGAATAGAGCATTGCCACTCTTGAAAAAAATTGATGTAATTCCACTTCAGATGACATCATTTAGTTTTTTCTTCGGGACGTTTATTTCAACCATCTTACATCCAGCATCGTGTTGAACTCAGTTCTAAAACTGAATCCCGAGTCGACAACCCGATGCACAGTCGTCGACTCGAGAAAAAAATGTTTCTTTATTTAGTGCGAATCGATTAGGCCATCCATTTTACCTGTAAATAAAACAACGAAATAAGTATAGGATGTGATAATGGAATTTAACATAATAAATGTTTCTTTACAGCTACGTTCTCGTTATTTCCATATTATTTTGAAAAAATTGTAAATAATTGAGGATTCTCTAGTTCTGAATGAAAGTGGGTATGCTACCCCAATAATATCAACACTAGGGAACGTCACACCCTGAGGGGTGACTTCGACAATGCCAGACTATAAAGAATGTAAGATATATATTTTATCACAACGAACGTCAGTAAAAAAATTATCTCGTCCAAATATTTGTGCTTTTTTACTATAACAATAGATATGGGGTTTTCAATTGGTTTAATATTGGCCACTCAGATTCCGTAAATCTCACGCACGGTAATCATACCTTTCCTAATTCACTTTGATATATTTATGCTTGGAATGACATCACATTAGTTGATGCCCTAATACTCTGATGACGCTGTCAATGACTTTTTTTGGAAAGTGTACACACAAAAAATGTAGAAATCCAAAACCATTTTAAAAACCTCATCAATTCCAAAGTTAATACTTTCACTCTGATGTTCTTATCGATTTAATAAAAAAGTTGAGTGACAGTCATTAATTTTCATGTTTATATTCTTAATGTTTATTATTAAAGTTCCTTTGATATTCAAATCTAGCTTAAATTCATAATCTACCCTATTAAAATGAGTCAAATATGGCCATATTAAACACATAAAATTGTATTGAGGACCATTACAGAAGTCCCATAAACCCCACAGCTTTGTTTGCAGTGCCAAAATACACCTACATACCAAATTTGAACAAAGTCGAGCAATATTTAATATCGACCAATCAGAGGCCGGTTGGAAAATAAATGTGCACAACCCCTCACTATGATAAACACTAGTGTTAAGTTTCATAAAGTTCCATCCAATCGTTTTTGAGAAATGTGTCGGAAACTTATACGACGGAACAAGAAGAAGAAGGAAAAGAAGAAAAAGAAAAGGAATAAGACACGGAGTAAAACCAATAAGTCCGCCGCTTCGTTTGGGGGACTTAATAATGTCCTGCTGTTATGAAAGGTCATCGTTCTAATTGAAGTTATCTATGAATGAAATAGAAGATAGACATTTAAGATATTTTTATCTATTTGAGCGAATGTATCATGATGATCAAATTATCTTTTAATTGAAATTTAAAGCTTCCATATACTTTACTTACTTAATCCTCTTCCTGCGGCGTCGCACATAAGGCCATCACCAGAGAGTTCCAGCGCTGTCTGTCTTTGAACCGTCGTTGGACTTGTCCCCACGTATATCCTGCTTCCTTCATTTCCTTCTCGACCGACCGCCTCCAGGTTTTCTTGGGTCTTACTCTCTTCCTCTTGCCTGATGGTGTCCATCTCATCTCTACCCTTGTGATGGATCCGGGTGCATCCTGCAGACGTGCCCAATCCACCGCCATCTTCTTCGCTTTATTTCCTACGGTACGGTGTCTGTCCTCCTGTACAATTCTGCATTGGAGACAGCCTGAGGCCAGAAGATTCGCAAAATTCTTCGTAGATATCTTGTCTGGAAGACATCCAGCTTACTGAAACTACAATATAAATATGTTATATTCTGTTTCACGTAATATATTTCGTATGCTTTGAAGATCAGAACTAAAATTTCTACCAGAATTTTATTTTCTTCTGTTTATTATATATATATATATATATATACAAGGTGACTTGTAATTAGTTCTTACTTTCCATAAAGAACCCCCCCCCCCCCCCTTTACATAGATAAAACAATTCAGTGACTGAGTACTTTTACAAGATGCGAATTAAATGTAAAGCAAGCAAAAAAGATACGAAATCATCGACACATCTGTTTCTCAAGATATGAAAAAGTTTTAACTATCCTTATGTTGTGAACATGAATCAAAGGAGATCGAAATCTATCACTTTGGCCAGCATCAAGATATAGCCCAAACCGTTATACCCGTCTACCGCGAACGAAAATAGCGCTTTATTACTTTCTTCCCGGTTGACATGTAAAGTGGCAATAATACGACCATATTTATAGAACTTTGATCAACAAATGTAAATAATTCAACTGCCAGTTATATTAAAATTTAGGGAAAATAAAAAATAAAACTCTTTTTATTTATTTCAACATCACATCTACGAATACCCATGACATACATTTATAAAAAAGTGATATATATTGTATATAGCGTGCTAAAAATAGATATGCATCAGCTAAGGTTCGGCAAGCCCCCTAAAACATTGTATAGTCACTTAAACTTTCAATTAGCAAATAAAAAATATCCCAATTGAAAATACATATCTGAATTTAATTGGGTGTTAAAAGATTAGTTATATGGGTTTTGAAATTTGGATGACTATACATTTTTAAAGAGGTTGTTGAACCTAGAAAAAAGACGTTAAAATTATTTAATCATAATAGAAGTTAGTGCAAACAACACACTAATTTGATTTTAAATAACGTTTACCTACCTGAAAGATCAGTAAAAACTGAAAAAATCTGAAAAATCTGAAACGTTGTCGATACTAAAATGCTTATTGGTGCGGCCTGATCTGTTTATATACCAGTGTGTTATGATCACGTGGGCTGTCTCTGGTTATGAAATCAATTATCCAATGAATGACTGCTATCATGTAACCCTGATTTTTGAAAATTTCCACGATATACTTAGAATCATACACTTACTAAGGTTTCGCTTTCGATTATTGGAATCATGCACTTACAAAGGTTTCGCTTTCGATAATTAGAATCATATCTACATACTCGATTAAAAACCCTGTTCGAATACGGAGATATTGGTAGATTATGTATCCACCTCATTAATGATAAAAAAATTATGAACAATATGTACTAGAACTCGAATAATGTTTAAGTTACGATAAATCTAGTGTTTGGTAAATAATAAAGGGTGATCTTTGTAAAAAATTAGAGGGGGATGGGAAAACAAGCTTACAGCTTTATATCAATTCCTCACCGAATCATATTGACAGGTAATTAGTTCTTCGAAACCAGGGACACCTCAACTGCAATATGAATTAAACAAAGACCAAGTTTAACATTTAACATCTGTGCATGTGGTTAATCCTTTGGTAAATATTGTATAACGCATCAGATTGGAAATCTAGTGCTTTATCTTCTAGTGTTTGTCATATATACATACACACGCTTAACCACAGCCACTCAGGCATGGTTGCACGTACGTATACTCGCATCCACACACACACATCTGTGCAGAGTTCTTTGTATAAACTGTTAAGAACATTGACTACAACAACGGTCACTTTAAACTTTCAAATGTGAACATGCACAATAGTTACAATATAATATATTTGTAGACAAAGAACTTCAANTGCAACTTCTTTTCAATAAGCAAAAGGCCCAGGGTACTGATATTGGGCCTGTAGCATGCTGGGATGAAGGGCTACCAAGTTTGTTCAAATGAATGACTTCGACCGATTTTCAAGGTCACAGGGGTCAAATGTCTTAAAATATTCAAACAACTTCTTCTCAATAANAACGTAATTGTATTGTGCAGTACTGTTAACCAATAACTGTTTATTAAATTTCCCAAATTGCGTAAAACCAAATACCATTTATGAATGAAAACTTAACCGGGTTGTTTTGTTTGTTCAGGTTTTCACTTTCTCGTGACAGCTAAGGCCGTATGATGATAGGCGCAAAAGCATCGTTAAAAAGGAAGAATAAATAGGAGATATAGAGGAAAGAAAGATGGAGGTCCCAAATATCACAATATGGGCTACAGATCAACTGTGTTCTCTCCAATATTCCTTGACATCGGGTACTACCGGAATAACGATTACGCTGGGAAGCATATCTTAATTCGACGGGGAACACCATTAAATTGCAGTTGAAAATATGACTTAGGTAGATATTATTTAATTTTTAGCTCACCTGCCCGAAGGGCAAGTGAGCTTATGTTATGGTGCGGGGTCCGTCGTCCGTCCGTCGTCCGTCGTTCCGGCGTCAACTTTTTTCTTTAAACAACTTCTTTTCGGTAACCAAAAGGCCTAGGAAGATGATATTTGGCCAGTAGCATGCTGGGATCAAGGGCTACCAAGTTTGGTTAAATAAATGACCTTGACCCACTTTTAAGGTCACAGGGGTCAAATATATTAAAATTTTCAAACAACTTCTTCTCAATAACCATAAGGCCCAGGGTACTGATATTGGGCCTGTAGCATGCTGGGATGAAGGGCTACCAAGTTTGTTCAAATGAATGACCTGGACCTACTTTCAAGGTCACTGGTTTCAGATGTCTTTAAAATCTTCAAACAGCCTCTTCTCAATAATCATCAGGCCCAGGGTACTGATATTGGGCCTGTAGCATGCTGGGATAAAGGGCTACCAAGTTTGTTCAAATGAATGACCTGGACCTACTTTCAAGGTCACTGGTGTCAGATGTCTTTAAAATTTTCAAACAGCCTCTTCTCAATAACCAAAAGGCCCAGGGTACTGATATTGGGCCTGTAGCATGCTGGGATAAAGGGCTACCAAGTTTGTTCAAATGAATGACCTGGACCTACTTTCAAGGTCACTGGTGTCAGATGTCTTTAAAATTTTCAAACAGCCTCTTCTCAATAACCAAAAGGCCCAGGGTACTGATATTAGGCCTGTAGCATGCTGGGATGAAGGGCTATCCAGTTTGTTCAACTGAATGACCTTGACCCACTTTCAACGTCACAGTGGTTATATGTCGTAAAATATTCAAACAACTTCTTCTCAATTACCAAAAAGCCCAGGGTACTGATATTAGGCCTGTAGCATGCTGGGATGAAGGACTACCAAGTTTGTTAAAATGAATGACCTTGACCAATTTTCAAGGTCACAGGGGTCAAATGTCGTAAAATCTTCAAACAACTTCTTCTCAATAAGCAAAAGGCCCAGGGTACTGATATTGGGTCTGTAGCATGCTGGGATGAAGGACTACCAAGTTTGTTAAAATGAATGACCTTGACCAATTTTCAAGGTCACAGGGGTCAAATGTCGTAAAATCTTCAAACAACTTCTTCTCAATAAGCAAAAGGCCCAGGGTACTGATATTGGGTCTGTAGCATGCTGGGATGAAGGACTACCAAGTTTGTTAAAATGAATGACCTTGACCAATTTTCAAGGTCACAGGGGTCAAATGTCTTAAAATATTCAAACAACTTCTTCTCAATTACCAAAAGGCCCAGGTTACTGATATTTGGCCTGTAGCATGCTGGGATGAAGGGCTACCATGTTTGTTCAAATGAATGACCTTGACCAATTTTCAAGGTCACAGGGGTCAAATGTCGTAAAATCTTCAAACGACTTCTTCTCAATAACCAAAAGGCCCAGGGTACTGATATTGGGCCTGTAGCATGCTGGGATGAAGGGCTACCAAGTTTGTTCAAAAAAATGACCTTGACTCACTTTCAAGGTTACAGGGGTTGAAATATGTTAAAATCTTCAAACAACTTCTTCTCAATAAGCAAAAGGCCCAGGGTACTGATATTGGGGCTGAAGCATGCTGGGATGAAGGGCTACCATGTTTGTTCAAATGAATGACCTTGACCAATTTTCAAGGTCACAGGGTTCAAATATTTTTTTAAAACTTCAAACAACTTCTTCTCAATAACCAAAAGGCACAGGGAACTGATATTGGGCCAGTAGCATGCTGGGATGAAGGGCTATCAAGTTTGTTCACCTGAATGACCTTGACCAACTTTCAACGTCACAGTAGTTAAATGTCGTAAAATCCTCAAGCGACTTCTTCTCAATAACCAAAAGGCCCAGGGTACTGTTATTGGACCTGTAGCATGCTGGGATGAAGGGCTACCAAGTTTGTTCAAATGAATGACCTTGACCAACTTTCAACGTCACAGTGGTTAAATGTCGTAAAATCATCATGCAACTTCTATTCAATAAGCAAAAGGCCCAGGGTACTGATATTGGGCCTGTAGCATGCTGGGATGAAGGGCTACCAAGTTTGTTCAAATGAATGACTTCGACCGATTTTCAAGGTCACAGGGGTTAAATGTCTTAAAATATTCAAACAACTTCTTCTCAATAACCAAAAGGCCCAGGGTACTGATATTCGGCCTGTAGCATGCTGGGATGAAGGGATACAAAGTTTGTTAAAAAAAATGACCTTGACTCACTTTCAACGTCGCAGGGGTCAAATGTCTTAAAATCTTTAAACAACTTCTTCTAAATTACCAAAAGGCCCAGGGTACTTATAATGGGCCTGTAGCATGCTGGGATGAAGGGCTATCAAGTTTGTTCAACTGAATGACCTTGACCAACTTTCAAGGTCACAGGGGTCAAATGTCGTAAAATCTTCAAGCGACATCTTTTCAATAAGCAAAAGGCCCAGGGTACTGATATTGGGTCTGTAGCATGCTGGGATGAAGGACTACCAAGTTTGTTAAAATGAATGACTTTGACCAATTTTCAAGGTCACAAGGTTCAAATATTTTAAAAACTTCAAACAACTTCGTTCTCAATTACCAAAAGGCCCAGGGTACTGATATTGGGCCTGTAGCATGCTGGGATGAAGGGCTACCAAGTTTGTTAAAAAATTGACCTTGACCCACTTTCAAGGTCACAGGGGTACAACTTTTCTCAATAACCAAAAGGCCCAGGGTACTGATATTAGGCCTGTAGCATGCTGGGATGAAGGGCTACCAAGTTTGTTAAAAAAAATGACCTTGACCCACTTTCAAGGTCACAGGGGTACAACTTTTCTCAATAACCAAAAGGCCCAGGGTACTGATATTGGGCCTGTAGCATGCTGTGATAAAGGGATACCAAGTTTGTTAAAAAAAATGACCTTGACCCACTTTCAAGGTCACAGGGGTTGAAATATGTTAAAATATTCAAACAACTTCTTCTCAATAACCAAAAGGCCCAGGGTACTGATATTGGGCCTGTAGCATGCTGGGATGAAGGGATACAATGTTTGTTAAAAAAATGACCTTGACCCACTTTCAAGATCACAGGGGTCAAATGTCTTAAAATCTTCAAACAACTTCTTCTCAATTACCAAAAGGCCCAGGGTACTGATATTTGACCTGTAGTATGCTGGGATGAAGGGCTACCAAGTCTGTTCAAATCAATGACCTGGACCAATTTTCAAGGTCACAGGGGTCAAATGTCGTAAAATTTTCA
>NW_018404153.1:0-118 GCF_002113885.1 Mizuhopecten yessoensis
ACTACACCTAGGCGCTGCATGTGAATGTGTGAATATCTATAATGGTGGTAGCAGGATACATCAAGACGCTGTATGTGAGCGTGTGAATGTTTAGAATAGCGTTAGCAGAATACATCAA
>NW_018404153.1:3982-4061 GCF_002113885.1 Mizuhopecten yessoensis
AGTAGCGGACTTCACCTAGGCGCTGTGTGTGAGGGTGTGAATGTTAAGAATAGCAGTAGCGGACTACACCTAGGCGCTG
>NW_018404154.1:0-118 GCF_002113885.1 Mizuhopecten yessoensis
ATATTTTACAGTACCAACAGTGTCATTATTAGATATTTTACAGTATCAACAGTGTCATTACTAGATATTTTAAAGGACCAACAGTGTCATTACTAGATATTTTACATGACGACAGTGT
>NW_018404154.1:4998-5159 GCF_002113885.1 Mizuhopecten yessoensis
GACGACATTGTCAATACTAGATATTGTCCATTACCATTAGTGTCATTACTAGATATTTTACATAACCGACAGTGTCATTACTAGATATTGTACATAACCGACAGTGTCATTACTGCATATTTTACATGACGACAGTGTCATTACTAGATATTTTACAGTAC
>NW_018404154.1:9101-9434 GCF_002113885.1 Mizuhopecten yessoensis
ATGTCATTACTAGATATTTTACATGACGACAGTGTAATTATTAGATATTTTACAGTACCAACAGTGTCATTGCTAGATATTTTACATGACGACAGTGTCATTACTAGATATTTTACAGTACCAACAGTGTCATTACTAGATATTTTACATGACGACAGTGTCATTACTAGATATTGTACATGAACATTAGTGTCATTACTAGATATTTTACATAACGACAGTGTCATTACTAGATATTTAACAGTACCAACAGTGTCATTACTAGATATTTTACATGACGACAGTGTCATTACTAGATATTTTACAGTACCAACAGTGTCATTACTAGATATT
>NW_018404154.1:9567-9963 GCF_002113885.1 Mizuhopecten yessoensis
AGTGTCATTACTAGATATTTTACATGACGACAGTGTCATTACTAGATATTTTACAGTACCAACAGTGTCATTACTAGATATTTTACAGGACCAACATTGTCATTACTAGATATTTTACACGACCGACAGTGTCATTACTAGATATTTTACATAACCGACAGTGTCATTACTAGATATTTTACACGACCAACAGTGTCATTACTAGATATTGTACATGACCATTAGTGTCATTACTAGATATATTACATGACGACAGTGTCATTACTAGATATTTTACAGTACCAACGGTGTCATTATTAGATATTTTACATGACGACAGTGTCATTACTAGATATTTTTTAGTACCAACATTGTCATTACTAGATATTTTACAGGACCAACATTGTCATTACTAGA
>NW_018404154.1:16383-16819 GCF_002113885.1 Mizuhopecten yessoensis
TTGTCATTAATAGATATTTTACATGACCAACAGTGTCATTACTAGATATTTCACATGACCAACAGTGTCATAACTAGATATTGTACATGACGACAGTGTCATAACTGGATATTTTACATGACGACAGTGTCAATACTAGATATTTTACATGACCAACAGTGTCATTACTAGATATTTTACATGACGACAGTGTCATAACTCGATATTTTACATGACCATTAGTGTCATTACTAGATATTTTACATTACCAACAGTGTCATTATTAGATATTTTACATGACCATTAGTGTCATAACTGGATATTTTACATGACGACAGTGTCAATACTAGATATTTTACATGACCATTAGTGTCATTACTAAATATTTTACATGACGACAGTGTCATAACTGGATATTTTACATGACCATTAGTGTCATTACTAGATATTTTACATG
>NW_018404154.1:17039-17621 GCF_002113885.1 Mizuhopecten yessoensis
GAATGTTTGTGATTCACTTCTTACACAGAGAGAATGTTTCTGATTCACTACTTACACAGAGAGAATGTTTGTGATTCACTAATAACACCTTGAGAATGTTTGTGATTCACTACTTACACCTAGAGAATGTTTGTGATTCACTACTTACACAGAGATACTGTTTGTGATTCAATACTTACACCTTGAGAATGTGTGTGATTCAATACTTCACAGAGATAATGTTTGTGATTCACTACTTACACAGGGAGAATGTTTGTGATTCACTACTTGCATCTTGAGGTGGTTTGTGATTCACTACTTCACAGAGATATTGTTTGTGAGNACACCTTGAGAATGTTTGTGATTCACTACTTACACCTTGAGAATGTTTGTGATTCAATACTTACACAGAGAGAATGTTTGTGATTCACTACTTACACAGAGATACTGTTTGTGATTCAATACTAACACCTTGAGAATGTTTGTGATTCATTACTTACACAGACATACTGTTTGATTTAATACATATACCTTGAGAATGTTTGTGATGCACTACTTACAGAGATAATGTTTGTGATTCAATACTTACACCTTGAGAATGTT
>NW_018404154.1:19850-23147 GCF_002113885.1 Mizuhopecten yessoensis
ATTGTGATTCAATACTTACACGGAAAATGTTTGTGATTCACTACTTACACAGGGAGAATGTTTGTGATTCACTACTTACACAGAGAGAATGTTTGTGATTCAATACTTACACAGAGATAATGTTTGTGATTCACTACTTACACCTTGAGAATGATTGTGATTCACTACTTACACAGAGAGAATGTTTCTGATTCACTACTTACACAGGGAGAATGTTTGTGATTTACTACTTACACCTTGAGAATGTTTGTGATTCACTACTTACACAGAGATAATGTTTGTGATTAAATACTTACACAGGGAGAATGTTTGTGATTCACTACTTACACCGGGAGAATGTTTGTGATTCACTACTTACACAGAGAGAATGTTTGTGATTCATTACTTACACAAAGATAATGTTTGAGATTCACTACTTACACCTTGAGAATGATTGTGATTCACTACTTACACAGAGATACTGTTTGTGATTCAATACTTACACCTTGAGAATGTTTGTGATTTACTACTTACAACTTGAGAATGTTTGTGATTCACTTCTTACACAGAGAGAATGTTTGTGATTCACTACTTACACAGAGAGAATGTTTGTGATTCACTACTTACACAGAGAGAATGTTTGTGATTCACTACTTACACCTTGAGAATGTTTGTGATTCACTACTTACACAGTGAGAATGTTTGTGATTCACTACCTTCACCTTGAGAATGTTTGTGATTCACTACTTACACCTTGAGAATGTTTGTGATTCAATACTTACACCTTGAGAATGTTTGTGATTCACTACTTACACAGAGAGAATGTTTGTGATTCACTACCTACACCTTGAGAATGTTTGTGATTCACTACTTACACAGAAAGAATGTTTGTGATTCACTACTTACAGAGAGATAATGTTTGTGATTCACTACTTACACAGAGATACTGTTTATGATTCAATACTTACACCTTGAGAATGTTTGTGATTCACTACTTCACAGAGATAATGTTTGTGATTCACTACTTACACAGAGATTATGTTTGTGATTCACTACTTACACCTTGAGAATGTTTGTGATTCACTACTTATACCTTGAGAATGTTTGTGATTCACTACTTACACCTTGAGAATGTTTGTGATTCAATACTTACACAGAGAGAATGTTTGTGATTCAATACTTTCACCTTGAGAATGTTTGTGATTCACTACTTACACCTTGAGAATGTTTGTGATTCACTACTTAAACAGACATACTGTTTGTGATTCAATACTTATACCTTGAGAATGTTTGTGATTCACTACTCACACAGAGATAATGTTTGTGATTCACAACTTACACCTTGAGAATGTTTGTGATTCACTACTTACACCTTTAGAATGTTTGTGATTCACTACTTACACAGAGATACTGTTTGTGATTAAATACTTACACAGGGAGAATGTTTGTGATTCAATACTTACACAGAGAGAATGTTTGTGATTCACTACTTACACAGAGAGAATGTTTGTGATTCACTACTTACACAGGGAGAATGTTTGTGATTCACTACTTATATCTTGAGAATGTTTGTGATTCACTACCTACACCTTGAGAATGTTTGTGATTCACTACTTACACAGAGAGAATGTTTGTAATTCACTACATACACAGAGAGAATAATTGTGATTCACTACCTACACCTTGAGAATGTTTGTGATTCACTACTTACACCTTGAGAATGTTTGTGATTCACTTCCTACACAGAGAGAATATTTGTGATTCACTACTTACACAGAGAGAATGTTTGTGATTCACTACTTCCACAGGGAGAATGTTTGTGATATTCACTACTTACACAGAGATAATGTTTGATTCACTACTTACACAGAGAGAGTGTTTGTGATTCACTAGATACACAGGGAGAATGTTTGTGATTCACTACTTACACAGAGATAATGTTTGTGATTCACTACTTACACCTTGAGAATGTTTGTGATTCACTACTTACACAGAGAGAATGTTTGTGATTCAATACTTACACCTTGAGGATGTTTGTGATTCACTACTTTCACAGAGATACTGTTTGTGATTCACTACTTACGCAGAGAGAATGTTTGTGATTCACTACTTACACCTTGAGAATGTTTGTGATTCACTACTTACACCTTGAGAATGTTTGTGATTCACTACTTACACAGAGATAATGTTTGTGATTCACTACTTACACCTTGAGAATGTTTGTGATTCACTACTTACACAGAGATAATGTTTGTGATTCAATACTTACACCTTGAGGATGTTTGTGATTCACTACTTACACAGAGATAATGTTTGTGATTCAATACTTACACCTTGAGAATGTTTGTGATTCACTACTTACACAGAGATAATGTTTGTGATTCACTACTTACACCTTGAGAATGTTTGTGATTCACTACTTACACAGAGAGAATGTTTGTGATTCACTACTTACACAGAGATAATGTTTGTGATTCACTACTTACACCTTGAGAATGTTTGTGATTCACTACTTACACAGAGAGAATGTTTGTGATTCACTACTTACACAGAGATAATGTTTGTGATTCACTACTTACACCTTGAGAATGTTTGTGATTCACTACTTACACAGAGAGAATGTTTGTGATTCACTACTTACACAGAGATAATGTTTGTGATTCACTACTTACACCTTGAGAATGTTTGTGATTCACTACTTACACAGAGAGAATGTTTGTGATTCACTACTTACACAGAGATAATGTTTGTGATTCACTACTTACACCTTGAGAATGTTTGTGATTCACTACTTACACAGAGAGAATGTTTGTGATTCACTACTTACACAGAGATAATGTTTGTGATTCAATACCTACACAAGGAGAATGTTTGTGATTCACTACTTACACAGGGAGAATGTTTGTGATTCACTACTTACACAGAGATAATGTTTGTGATTCACTACTTAACCAGAGATAATGTTTGTGATTCACTACTTACACCTTGAGAATGTTTGTGATTCATTACTTACACAGAGAGAATGTTTGTGATTCACTACTTACACAGAGATAATGTTTGTGATTCAATACCTACACAAGGAGAATGTTTGTGATTCACTACTTACACAGGGAGAATGTTTGTGATTCACTACTTACACAGAGATAATGTTTGTGATTCACTACTTAACCAGAGATAATGTTTGTGATTCACTTCTTACACCTTGAGAATGTTTGTGATTTACTACTTACACCTTGAGAATGTGTGTGATTCACTTCCTACACAGAGAGAATATTTGTGATTCACTACTTACACCTTGAGAATGTTTGTGATTCAATA
>NW_018404155.1:0-118 GCF_002113885.1 Mizuhopecten yessoensis
GATTGAGACTGAGACTGAGATTGAGATTGAGACTGAGACAGAGACAGAGACTGAGACTGAGACTGAGATTGAAACTGAGACTGAGAAGAGACTGAGATTGAGATTGAGACTGAGACTG
>NW_018404155.1:1801-1921 GCF_002113885.1 Mizuhopecten yessoensis
GATGAGAAGAGACTGAGACTGAGACTGAGATTGAGATTGAGACTGAGACTGAAGATGAGACTGAGATTGAGACTAAGACTGAGACTGAGACTGAGACTGAGATTGAGACTGAGACTGAGA
>NW_018404155.1:4423-4920 GCF_002113885.1 Mizuhopecten yessoensis
GGATATTGAGACTGAGACTGAGACTGAGGATGAGATTGAGACTGAGACTGAGATTGAGACTGAGACTGAGATTGAGACTGAGAAGAGACTGAGATTGAGATTGAGACTGAGACTGAGGATGAGACTGAGATTGAGACTGAGACTGAGAAGAGACTGAGACTGAGACTGAGACTGAGATTGAGATTGAGACTGAGAAGAAATTGACACTGAGACTGAGATTGAGATTGAGACTGAGACTGAGGATGAGACTGAGATTGAGACTGAGACTGAGANCTGAGACTGAGACTGAGAAGAGACTCAGACTCAGACTGAGATTGAGATTGAGACTGAGACTGAGGATGAGACTGAGATTGAGACTGAGACTGAGAAAAGACTGAGACTGAGACTGAGATTGAGATTGAGACTGAGGATGAGACTGAGATTGAAACTGAGACTAAGACTGAGACTGAGGATGAGAAGAGACTGAGACTGAGACTGAGACTGAGATTGAGATTGAG
>NW_018404155.1:8159-9208 GCF_002113885.1 Mizuhopecten yessoensis
TTGAGACTGAGATTGAGACTGAGATTGAGACTGACAAGAGACTGAGACTGAGATTGAGACTGAGAAGAGACTGAGACTGAGAATGAGAATGAGAAGAGACTGAGACTGAGACTGAGACTGAGACTGAGAAGAGACTGAGACTGAGAATGAGAATGAAAAGAGACTGAGACTGAGATTGAGACTGAGACTGAGACTGAGAAGAGACTGAGATTGAGACTGAGACTGAGACTGAGACTGAGACTGAGACTGACAAGAGACTTAGACTGAGATTGAGACTGAGAAGAGACTGAGACTGAGAATGAGAAGAGACTGAGACTGAGATTGAGACTGAGACTGAGATTGAGATTGAGAATGAGATTGAGATTGAGACTGAGACTGAGACTGAGATTGACACTGAGACTGAGATTGAGATTGAGACGGAGACTGAGACTGAGACTGAGACTGAGACTGAGACTGAGACTGAGACTGAGACTGAGATTGAGACTGAGACTGAGACTGAGAAGAGACTGAGACTGAGACTGAGACTGAGACTGAGACTGAGACTGAGACTGAGACTGAGACTGAGATTGAGACTGAGACTGAGACTGAGACTGAGACTGAGACTGAGACTGAGACTGAGACTGAGACTGAGATTGAGACTGAGACTGAGACTGAGACTGAGACTGAGACTGAGACTGAGACTGAGACTGAGACTGAGATTGAGACTGAGACTGAGACTGAGACTGAGACTGAGACTGAGACTGAGACTGAGACTGAGACTGAGATTGAGACTGAGACTGAGACTGAGACTGAGACTGAGACTGAGACTGAGACTGAGACTGAGACTGAGATTGAGACTGAGACTGAGACTGAGACTGAGACTGAGACTGAGACTGAGACTGAGACTGAGACTGAGATTGAGACTGAGACTGAGACTGAGACTGAGACTGAGACTGAGAAGAGACTGAGACTGAGACTGAGACTGAGATTGAGATTGAGATTGAGACTGAGATTGAGACTGAGATTGAGATTGAGACTGAGACTGAGATTGAGACTGAGACTGAGATTGA
>NW_018404156.1:0-118 GCF_002113885.1 Mizuhopecten yessoensis
ATGGAATTGTACAGGACGTTTCCAATGGAATTGTACAGGACGTTTACAATGGAATTGTATGGGACGTTTCCATTGGAATTGTAAAAGACGTTTACAATGGAATTGTACAGGACGTTTC
>NW_018404156.1:4974-5137 GCF_002113885.1 Mizuhopecten yessoensis
GAGGACGTTTCAAATGGAATTGTACAGGACGTTTTCAGTGGAATTGTATAGGACGTTTCCAACGAAATTGTACAGAACGTTTCCATTGGAATTGTACAGGTCGTTTCCAATTGAATTGTATAGGACGTTTCCAATTGAATTGTACAGGACGTTTCCAATGGAA
>NW_018404157.1:0-118 GCF_002113885.1 Mizuhopecten yessoensis
GTAGACCCTCACTAACACGTAGACCCTCACTAACATGTAGACCCTTACTAACACGTAGACCCTCACTAACAGATAGACCCTCACTTACATGTAGACCCTCACTAACACGTAGACCCTC
>NW_018404157.1:4258-4349 GCF_002113885.1 Mizuhopecten yessoensis
ATAGACCCTCACTAACAGATAGACCCTCACTATCATGTAGACCCTTACTAACATGTAGACCCTCACTAACACGTAGACCCTCACTAACATG
>NW_018404158.1:0-118 GCF_002113885.1 Mizuhopecten yessoensis
AATGAGGAGTAAAGAGGAGTAAAGCGGAGTAATGAGGAGTAAAGAAGAGTAAGAGGAGTAAGCGGAGTAAAGTGGAGTAATGACGAGTAAAGAGGAGTAAGAGAGTAAAGAGGAGTAA
>NW_018404158.1:1625-1962 GCF_002113885.1 Mizuhopecten yessoensis
TTAAAGAGGAGTAATGAGGAGTAATGAGGAGTTAAGAGGAGTAAAGCGGAGTAATGAGGAGTAAAGAGGAGTTAGAGGAGTAAAGAGGAGTAAGAGGAGTAAAGAGGAGTAAAGAAGAGTAAGAGGAGTGAGGAGGAGTAATGAGGAGTAAAGAGGAGTAAAGAGGAGTTAGAGGAGTAAAGAGGAGTAAGAGGAGGAAAGAGGTGTAAGAGGAGTAAGAGGAGTAAAGAGGAGTAAAGCGGAGTAATGAGGAGGAAAGAGGAGTGAGGAGGAGTAATGAGGAGTAAAGAGAAGTAAAGCGGAGTAATGAGGAGTAAAGAGGAGTTAGAGGAGTAAA
>NW_018404159.1:0-118 GCF_002113885.1 Mizuhopecten yessoensis
TGGTACCAAGGACGACACATAACGACAGTTACATAACCCTATACAGGATACATTCGTGGTACCAAGGACAACGCATAACGACAGTTACATAACCCTGTACAGTATACATTCGAGGTAC
>NW_018404159.1:1373-1615 GCF_002113885.1 Mizuhopecten yessoensis
AGTGGTACCAAGGATGACATATAACGACAGTAACAGAACCTTGTACAGTATACATTCGTGGTACATAGAATGACACATAACGACAGTTACATAACCTTGTACAGTATACATTCGTGGTACCAAGGATGACACATAACGACAGTTACATAACCCTGTACAGTATACATTTGTGGTACCAAGGATGACACATAACGACAGTTACATAACCCTGTACAGTATACATTCGTGGTACCAAGGATGAC
>NW_018404159.1:1629-1909 GCF_002113885.1 Mizuhopecten yessoensis
TGTACAGTATACATTCGTGGTACCAAGGATGACGCATAACGACAGTTACATAACCCTGTACAGTATACATTCGTGGTACCAAGGATGACAAAAAACGACAGTAACAGAACCTTGTACAGTATACATTCGTGGTACCAAGGATGAAACATAACAACAGTTACATAATCCTGTACAGTATACATTCGTGGGACCATGGATGCCACAAAACGACAGTAACAGAACCTTGTACAGTATGCATTCGTGGTATCAAGGATGACGCATAACGACAGTTACATAGCCC
>NW_018404159.1:4843-5081 GCF_002113885.1 Mizuhopecten yessoensis
ATGGTACCAAGGACGACACATAACGACAGTGACATAACCCTATAAAAGATACATTCGTGGTACCAAGGATGACACATAACGACGGTTACATAACCCTGTACAGTATACATTCGTGGTACCAAGGATGACGCATAACGCCAGTTACATAGCCCTGTACAGTATACATTCGTGGTACCAAGATGACACATAACGACAGTTACATAACCCTGTACAGTATCCATTCGTGGTACCAAGGATG
>NW_018404159.1:7890-10853 GCF_002113885.1 Mizuhopecten yessoensis
ATTAACGACAGTTACATAGCCCTGTACAGTATACATTCGTGGTACCAAGGATGACACAAAACGACTGTTACATAACCCTGTACAGTATACATCCGTGGTACCAAGGATGACACATAACGACAGTTAAATAACCCTGAACAGTATAAATTCGTGGTATCAAGGATGACGCATAATGACAGTTACATAGCCATTCGTGGTACCAAGGATGACAAAAAACGACAGTAACAGAACCTTGTACAGTATACATTCGTGGTACCAAGGATGACACATAACGACAGTTACATAACCCTGAACAGTATAAATTCGTGGTATCAAGGATGACGCATAATGACAGTTACATAGCCCTGTACAGTATACATTCGTGGTACCAAGGATAACAAAAAACGACTGTTACATAACCCTGTACAGTATACATCCGTGGTACCAAGGATGACACATAACGACAGTTACATAACCCTGGACAATATACATTCGTGGTACCATGGATGCCACATAACGACACATACATAACCCTGTACGGTATATATTCGTGGTACCAAGGATGATACATAACTACAGTTACAAGCCCTGTACGGTATACATTCGTGGTACCAAGGATGATACATAACAACAGTTACATAACCCTGTGCAGTATACATTCGTGGTACCAAGGATTACACATAACGACAGTTACATAACCAAGCACAGTATACATTCGAGGTGTCAAGGCTGTCACACAACGTCAGATACATAACCCTGTAAAGCATACATTCGTGGTACCAAGGATGATACATTACAACAGCTACATAGCTCTGTACAGTATACATTCGTGGTACCAAGGATGACACATAACGACAGTTACATAACCCTGGTCAATATACATTCGTGGTACCATGGATGCCACATAACGACACATACATAACCCTGTACGGTATATATTCGTGGTACCAAGGATGATACATAACTACAGTTACAAGCCCTGTACGGTATACATTCGTGGTACCAAGGATGATACATAATGACAGTTACATTGCCCTGTACAGTATACATCCCTGGTACCAAGGATGAAACATAACGACAGTTCCATAACCCTGTATAGTATACATTCCTGGTACCAAGGATGCCACATTACGACAGATACGTTGCCCTGTACAGTATACATTCATAGTATCAAGGCTGATACATTACTACAGTTACATAGCCCTCTACGGTATACATAAATATACATTCGTTGTACCAAGGATGATACATATCGACAGTTACATAGCCCCGTACAATATACATTCGTGGTACGAAGGAAGACCCTTAGCTATTATTTTAACAGTTACATAACCCTGTACAGTATACATTTGTCGTATCAAGGATGACACGTCACAACAGTTACATAACCCTGTACAGTATACATTCGTGGTATCAAGGATGACACATAACGACAGTTACATAAACCTGTGCAGTATACATTTGTGGTACCAAGGATTACACACAACGACAGTTACATAACCATGCACAGTATACACTCGTGATACCCAGGATGACACATTACAACAGTTACATAACCCTGTACAGTATAAATTTGTGGTAACAATGATGACACATAACGACAGTTACATAACCATGCACAGTATACACTCGTGATACCCAGGATGACACATTACAACAGTTACATAACCCTGTACTGTATACATTTGTGGTAACAATGATGACACATAACGACAGTTACATAACCATGCACAGTATACATTCGTGATACCAAGAATGACACACTACAACAGTTACATAACCCTGTACAGTATACATTCGTGGTACCAGTATACATTCGTGGTACCAAGGATGACAAAAAACAACCGTTACATAACCCCGTACAGTATACATTCGTGGTACCAAGGTGACACATAACGACAGTTACATAACCCCGTACAGTATACATTCGTGGTACCAAGGAAGACACGTAACAACAGTTACATAACCCTGTAGAGTATACATTCGTGGTACCAAGGATGACGCATAACGACAGTTACATAGCCCTGTACAGTATACATTCGTGGTACCAGTATACATTCGTGGTACCAAGGATGACGCATAACGACAGTTACATAGCCCTGTACAGTATACATTCGTGGTACCAAGGATGATACATAATGACAGTTACATTGGTACAATATACATTCGTGGTACGAAGGCAGACCCTTAGCTATTATTTTAACAGTTACATAACCCTGTACAGTATACCCTTGTGGTACCAAGGATGACACATAACGACAGTTACATAAACCTGTGCAGTATACATTTGTGGTACCAAGGATTACACAGTATGACAGTTACATAACCATGCACAGTATACATTCGTGGTACCAAGGATGACACATAACGACAGTTACATAACCCTGTGCAGTATACATTTGTGGTACCAAGGATTACACATTATGACAGTTACATAACCATGCACAGTATACATTCGTGATACCAAGGATGACACATTACAACAGTTACATAACCCTGTACAGTATACATTTGTGGTAACAATGATGACACATAACGACAGTTACATAACCATGTACAGTATACATTTGTGGTACCAAGGACTACACATTATGACAGTTACATAACCATGCACAGTATACATTCGTGATACAAAGAATGACACATTACAACAGTTACATAACCCTGTACAGCATACATTCGTGGTACCAAGGATGACACATAATGACAGTTACATACCCCTATACAGTATACATTCCTGGTTCCAAGGATGACACAAAGCGACAGTTACATAACCCTGTACAGTATACATTCGTGGTACTGAGGATAATACATAACGCCAGTCACATAGCCCTGTACAGTATACATTCGTGGTACCAAGGTGACACATAACGACAGTTACATAACCATTGACAGTATACATCCGTGGTACCATGGATACCACATAACGACAGCTAAAGAACCCTGTACAGTATACATTCGTGGTACTGAGGATAATACATAAC
>NW_018404159.1:12152-12229 GCF_002113885.1 Mizuhopecten yessoensis
ATATACAACCGTGGTACCAAGGATGACACATGACGACAGTTACATAACCCTGTGCAGTATACATTCGTGGTACCAAG
>NW_018404159.1:16336-17575 GCF_002113885.1 Mizuhopecten yessoensis
GCCTGTACAGTATACATTCGTGGTATCAAGGATGACACATAACAACAGTTACATAACCCTGTACAGTATACATTCGTGGTACCAAGGATGACACATAACAACATTTACATAAGCCTGTACAGTATACATTCGTGGGATCAAGGATGACACATAACAACAGTTTCATAACCCTATTCAGTATACATTTGTGGTACCACGGATGAAACATAACTACAGTTACATAACTCTGAACAGTATATATTCACCCTGTATAGTATACATCCGTGGTACCAAAGATGGCACATAACGACAGTTACATAACCATGCACAGTATCCATTCGTGGTACCAAGGCTGTCACTCAACGTCAGATACATAACCCTGTATAGTATACATCCGTGGTACCAAAGATGACACATAACGACAGTTACATAACCCTGTGCAGTATACAATCGTGGTACCAAGGATTACACATACCGACAGTTACAAAACCATGCACATTATACATTCGTGGTACCAAGGCTGTCACACAACGTCAGATAAATAACCCTGTACAGCATACATTCGTGGTTCCAAGGATGATACATAACAACAGTTAAATGTACATAACCCTGTGCAGTATACATTCGTGGTACCAAGGATTACACATACCGACAGTTACAAAACCATGCACATTATACATTCGTGGTACCAAGGCTGTCACACAACGTCAGATAAATAACCCTGTACAGCATACATTCGTGGTTCCAAGGATGATACATAACAACAGTTACATAACCCTGTACAGTATACATTTTTCGTACCAAGGATGATACATAATGACAGTTACATAACCCTGTACAATATACATCCGTGGTACCAAGGATGACACATAACGACACTTACATAGCTCTGTACGGTATACATTCGTGGTACCAAGGATGATACATAATGACAGTTACATAGCCCTGTACAGTATACATCCCTAGTACCAAGGATGACACATAACGACAGTTACATAACCCTGTACAGTATACATTCGTGGTACACAGTTACATAACCCTGTACAATATACATCCGTGGTACCAAGGATGACACATAACGACAGATACATTGCCCTGTACAGTATACATTCATGGTATCAAGGCTGATACATAACTACAGTTACATAGCCCTCTACGGTATACATAAAAGTACATTCGTGGTACCAAGGATGATATATATCGACACTTACATAACTCTGTACAGTATACATTCGTGGTACCAAGGATGACACATAACAA
>NW_018404160.1:0-118 GCF_002113885.1 Mizuhopecten yessoensis
GTTATCCTGGTTACATCTCAGACATTTGTTGTCCTGGTTACAGTCCTAGAAATTGATTATCCTGGTTACATCCCAGACATTTGTTGTCCTGGTTACAGTCACATACATTGGTTGTCCT
>NW_018404160.1:5086-5221 GCF_002113885.1 Mizuhopecten yessoensis
CACAGACATTGGTTGTCCTGGTTTCAGTCCTATAAATTGGTTATCCTGGTTTCATCCCAGACATGTATTGTCCTGGTTACAGTCCCAGACATTTGTTTTCCTGGTTACAGTCACAGACATTGGTTGTCCTGGTTA
>NW_018404161.1:0-118 GCF_002113885.1 Mizuhopecten yessoensis
TCCCTAAAACAATGAGTAGACCCATTCTCTAAAACAATGAGTAGAACCATTCTCTAAAACAACCAGTAGACCTATTCCCTAAAACAACCAGTAGACCCATTCCCTAAAACAACGAGTA
>NW_018404161.1:5052-5190 GCF_002113885.1 Mizuhopecten yessoensis
CCTNGAGTAGACCCATTCCCTAAAACAATGAGTAGACCCATTCCCTAAAACAATGAGAAGACCCATTCCCTAAAACAACGAGTAGACCCATGTTCTAAAACAATGAGTAGACCCATTCCCTAAAACAATGAGTAGACC
>NW_018404161.1:7765-8738 GCF_002113885.1 Mizuhopecten yessoensis
ATAGACACATTCCCTAAAACAATGAGTAGACCCATTCTCTAAAACAACCAGTAGAACCATATCCTAAAACAACCAGTAGACACATATCCTAAAACAACGAGTAGACCCATTCTCTAAAACAACGAGTACCCATCTCCTAAAACAACGAGTAGACCCATATCCTAAAACACTGAGTAGACCCATTTCCTAAAACAACGAGTAGACCCATTCTCTAAAAGTAGACCCATCTCCTAAAACAACGAGTAGACCCATATCCTAAAACAACGAGTAGACCCATTCTCTAAAACAACGAGTAGACCCATATCCTAAAACAACCAGTAGAACCATTCCCTAAAACAACAAGTAGACCCATTCTCTAAAACAACCAGTATACCCATTCCCTAAAACAACGAGTAGACCCATTCTCTAAAACAACGAGAAGACCCATTCCCTAAAACAACCAGTAGACACATTCTCTAAAACAACGAGTAGACCCATTCTCTAATACAACGAGTAGACCCATTCTCTAAAACAACGAGAAGACCCATTCCCTAAAACAACCAGTAGAACCATATCCTAAAACAACCAGTAGAACCATTCCCTAAAACATCCAGTAGAACCATATCCTAAAACAACCAGTAGAACCATTCCCTAAAACATCCAGTAGAACCATATCCTAAAACAACCAGTAGAACCATTCCCTAAAACAACGAGTAGACCCATTCCCTAAAACAACCAGTAGACCCATTCCCTAAAACAACCTGTAGACCCATTCCCTAAAACAACCAGTAGACTCATTCTCTAAAACAACGAGTAGACCCATTCCCTAAAACAACCAGTAGACCCATTCCCTAAAACAACCAGTAGACTCATTCTCTAAAACAACGAGAAGACCCATTCCCTAAAACAACCAGTAGACCCATTCCCTAAAACAACGAGTAAACACATACCCTAAAACAACCAGTAGACCCATTCCCTAAAACAATGAGTAGAC
>NW_018404161.1:10445-10733 GCF_002113885.1 Mizuhopecten yessoensis
TCTCTAAAACAACCAGTAGATCCATATCCTAAAACAACGAGTAGACCCATTCTCTAAAACAACGAGTAGACCCATTCCCTAAAACAACGAGTAGACCCATTCTCTAAAACAACCAGTAGATCCATATCCTAAAACAACGAGTAGACCCATTCCCTAAAACAACAAGAAGACCCATTCTCTAAAACAACCAGTAGACCCATTCCCTAAAACAACGAGTAGATCCATTCTCTAAAACAATGAGTAGATCCATATCCTAAAACAACGAGTAGACCCATTCCCTAAAACAAC
>NW_018404162.1:0-118 GCF_002113885.1 Mizuhopecten yessoensis
AAACTATGGGGCTGAGGTAGGACTAGACTAGGAAACTATGGGGCTAAGGTAGGACTAGACTAGAAAACTATGAGGCTGAGGTAAGACTAGACTAGAAAACTATGGGGCTGAGGTAGGA
>NW_018404162.1:5139-5614 GCF_002113885.1 Mizuhopecten yessoensis
CAAATATGGGGCTGAGGTAGGACTAGACTAGAAAACTGTGGGGCTGAGGTAGGACTAGACTAGAAAACTATGGGGCTGAGGTANAGGACTAGACTAGAAAACTATGGGGCTGAGGTAGGACTAGACTAGAAAACTATGGGGCTGAGGTAGGACTAGACTAGAAAACTATGGGGCTGAGGTAGGACTAGACTAGAAAACTATGGGGCTGAGGTAGGACTAGACTAGAAAACTATGGGGCTGAGGTAGGACTAGACTAGAAAATAAAGCTATGGGAAAATATAAACTTTTAGAAGAGAGAGTGACAGTTTTCTGGAAAGGGTAAGAGTAGAATCTAGATGAGTGAATTAGGGTGTTCTGAAAAGGGTAACACTATAATCTAGAAGAGTGAGTAAGGGGGTTCTGAAAAGGGTAAAATTAGAATCTAGAAGATTGAGTAGGGGAGTTCTGGAAAGGGTAAAACTAGAATCTAGAAGAG
>NW_018404162.1:6160-57881 GCF_002113885.1 Mizuhopecten yessoensis
TAGACTAGAATCTAGAAGAGTGAGTTCGGGAGTTCTGGAAAGGGTAAGACTAGAATCTAGAAGAGTGAGTACGGGAGTTCTGGAAAGGGTAAAACTAGAATCTAGAGGAGTGAGTAGGGGAGGTCTGGAAAGAGTAAGATTAGAATCTAGAAGAGTGAGTACGGGAGTTCTGGAAAGGGTAAGACTACAATCAAGAAGAGTGAGTAGGGGTGTTCTGGAAAGGGTAAGACTAGAATCTAGAAGAGTGAGTACGGGAGTTCTGGAAAAGGTAAAACTAGAATCTAGAGAAGTGAGTAGGGGTGTTCTGGAAAGGGTAAGACTAGAATCTAGAAGAGTGAGTACGGGGTTTTCTGGAAAGGGTAAAACTAGAATCTAGAAGAGTGAGTACGGGTGTTCTGGAAAGGGTAAGACTACAATCAAGAAGATTGAGTAGGGGTGTTCTGGAAAGGGTAAGACTAGAATCTAGAAGAGTGAGTACGGGAGTTCTGGAAAAGGTAAAACTAGAATCTAGAGGAGTGAGTAGGGGTGTTCTGGAAAGGGTAAAACTAGAATCTAGAGAAGTGAGTAGGGGTGTTCTGGAAAGGGTAAAACTAGAATCTAGAAGAGCGAGTAGGGGTGTTCTGGAAAGGGAAAAACTAGAATCTAGAAGAGTGAGTAGGGGAGTTCTGGAAAGGGTAAAACTAGAATCTAGAAGAGTGAGTAGGGGTGTTCTGGAAAGGGAAAAACTAGAATCTAGAAGAGCGAGTACGGGAGTTCTGGAAAGAGTAAAACTAGAATCTAGAAGAGTGAGTACGTGAGTTCTGGAAAGAGTAAAACTAGAATCTAGAAGAGTGAGTAGGGGTGTTCTTGAAAGGGTAAAACAAGAATCTAAAAGAGTGAGTACGGGAGTTCTGGAAAGGGTAAGACTATCATCTAGAAGAGTGAGTACGGGAGTTGTGGAAAGGGTAAAACTAGAATCTATGAGAGTGAGTACGGGAGTTCTGGAAAGGGGAAAACAAGAATCTAGAAGAGTGAGTAGAGGTGTTCTGGAAAGGTTAAAACTAGAATATAGAAGAGTGAGTAGGAGAGTTCTGGAAAGGGTAAGACTAGAATCTAGAAGAGTGAGTAGGGGTGTTCTGGAAAGGGTAAAACTAGAATATAGAAGAGTGAGTAGGAGAGTTCTGGAAAGGGTAAGACTAGAATCTAGAAGAGTGAGTACATCTAGAAGAGTGAGTACGGGAGGTCTGGAAAGGGTAAGACTAGAATCTAAAAGAGTGAGTACGGGTGTTCTGGAAAGTGTAAGACTACGATCAAGAAGAGTGGGTAGGGGTGTTCTGGAAAGGGTAAGACTACAATCAAGAAGAGTGAGTAGGGGTGTTCTGAAAAGGGTAAAACTAGAATATAGAGAAGTGAGTAGAGGTGTTCTGGAAAGGTTAAAACTAGAATATAGAAGAGTGAATAGGGGTGTTCTGGAAAGGGTAAGACTAGAATCGAAAAGAGTGAGTACGGGTGTTCTGGAAAGTGTAAGACTACGATCAAGAAGAGTGGGTAGGGGTGTTCTGGAAAGGGTAAAATTAGAATCTAGAAGAGTGAGTACGTGAGTTCTGGAAAGAGTAAAACTAGAATCTAGAAGAGTGAGGACGGAAGTTCTGGAAAGGGTAAAACTAGACTCTAGTAGAGTGAGTAGAGGTGTTCTGGAAAGGTTAAAACTAGAATATAGAAGAGTGAGCACGGGAGTTCTGGAAAGGGTAAAACCAGAATCTAGAAGAGTGAGTAGGGTTGTTCTGGAAAGGGTAAAACTAGCATATAGAAGAGTGAGTAGGAGAGTTCTGGAAAGGGTAAGATTAGAATCTAGAAGAGTGAGTACGGCAGTTCTGGAAAGGGTAAAACAAGAATCTAGAAGAGTGAGTAGGGGAGTTCTGAGGAGTGAGTACGGGAGTTCTGGAAAGGGGAGTTCTTGAAAGGGTAAAACTATAATCTAGAAGAGTGAGTAGGGGAGTTCTGAGGAGTGAGTACGGGAGTTCTGGAAAGGGGAGTTCTTGAAAGGGTAAAACTATAATCTAGAAGAGTGAGTACGGGAATTCTGGAAAGGGTTAGACTAGAATCTAGAGGAGTGAGTAGGGTAAAACTATAATCTAGAAGAGAGAGTAGCGGTGTTCTGGAAAGGGTAAAATTAGAATCTAGAAGAGTGAGTACGTGAGTTCTGGAAAGAGTAAAACTAGAATCTAGAAGAGTGAGTAAGGGAGTTCTGGAAAGGGTAAGACAGAAGAGTGAGTACGGGAGTTCTGGAAAGGGGAGTTCTTGAAAGGGTAAAACTATAATCTAGAAGAGAGAGTAGCGGTGTTCTGGAAAGGGGAAAATTAGAATCTAGAAGAGTGAGTACGGCAGTTCTGGAAAGGGTAAAACAAGCATCTAGAAGAGTGAGTAGGGGTGGTCTGGAAAGGGTAAGACTAGAATCGAGTAGCGGTGTTCTGGAAAGGGGAAAATTAGAATCTAGAAGAGTGAGTACGGCAGTTCTGGAAAGGGTAAAACAAGGATCTAGAAGAGTGAGTAGGGGTGTTCTGAAAAGGGTAAAACTAGAATATAGAGAAGGGAGTAGAGGTGTTCTGGAAAGGGTAAAACTAGAATCTATGAGAGTGAGTACGGGAGTTCTGGAAAGGGGAGTTCTTGAAAGGGTAAAACTATAATCTAGAAGAGAGAGTAGCGGTGTTCTGGAAAGGGTAAAATTAGAATCTAGAAGAGTGAGTAGGGGAGTTCTTGAAAGGGTAAAACTATAATCTAGAAGAGTGAGAAGCGGTGTTCTGGAAAGGGTAAAATTAGAATCTAGAAGAGTGAGTAGGGGTGGTCTGGAAAGGGTAAGACTAGAATCGAAAAGAGTGAGTACGGGTGTTCTGGAAAGGGTTAGACTAGAATCTAGAGGAGTGAGTAGGGGAGTTCTGGAAAGGGTAAGACTAGAATCTAAAAGAGTGAGTACGGGTGTTCTGGAAAGTGTAAGACTACGATCAAGAAGAGTGGGTAGGGGTGTTCTGGAAAGGGTAAAATTAGAATCTAGAAGAGTGAGTAGGGGGGTTCTGGAAAGGGGAAAACTGGAATATAGAAGAGTGAGTAGGAGAGTTCTGGAAAGGGTAAGATTAGAATCTAGAAGAGTGAGTACGTGAGTTCTGGAAAGAGTAAAACTAGAATCTAGAAGAGTGAGTAAGGGTGTTCTGGAAAGGGTAAAACAAGAATCTAGAAGAGTGAGTAGAGGTGTTCTGGAAAGGGTAAAACTAGCATATAGAAGAGTGAGTAGGAGAGTTCTGGAAAGGGTAAGACTAGAATCGAAAAGAGTGAGTACGGGTGTTCTGGAAAGGGTAAGACTAGAATCAAGAAGAGTGAGTAGGGGTGTTCTGAAAAGGGTAAAACTAGAATATAGAAGAGCGAGTACGGGAGTTCTGGAAAGGGGAGTTCTTGAAAGGGTAAAACTATAATCTAGAAGAGTGAGTACGGGAATTCTGGAAAGGGTTAGACTAGAATCTAGAAGAGTGAGTACTAGAATCTAGAAGAGCGAATACGGGATTTCTGGAAAGGGTAAAACTAGAATCTATGAGAGTGAGTACGGGAGTTCTGGAAAGGGTCAAACTAGAATCTAGAAGAGTGAGGACGGGAGTTCTGGAAAACTAGAATCTAGAAGAGTGAGTAAGGGAGTTCTGGAAAGGGTAAGACTAGAATCGAAAAGAGTGAGTACGGGTGTTCTGGAAAGTGTAAGACTACGATCAAGAAGAGTGGGTAGGGGTGTTCTGGAAAGGGTAGGACTAGAATCTAGAAGAGTGAGTTCGGGAGTTCTGGAAAGGGTAAGACTAGAATCTAAAAGAGTGAGTACGGGTGTTCTGGAAAGTGTAAGACTACGATCAAGAAGAGTGGGTAGGGGTGTTCTGGAAAGGGTAGGACTAGAATCTAGAAGAGTGAGTACATCTAGAAGAGTGAGTACGGGAGATCTGGAAAGGGTAAGACTATCATCTAGAAGAGTGAGTACGGGAGATCTGGAAAGGGTAAGATTATCATCTAGAAGAGTGAGTACGGGAGTTCTGGAAAGGGTCAAACTAGAATCTAGAAGAGTGAGTAAGGGAGTTCTGGAAAGGGTAAGACTAGAATCTAGAAGAGTGAGTAGGGGTGGTCTGGAAAGGGTAAGACTAGAATCAAGAAGAGTGAGTAGGGGTGTTCTGAAAAGGGTAAAACTAGAATATAGAGAAGTGAGTAGAGGTGTTCTGGAAAGGTTAAAACTAGAATATAGAAGAGTGAGTAGGAGAGTTCTGGAAAGGGTAAGATTAGAATCTAGAAGAGTGAGTAGGGGAGTTCTGAGGAGTGAGTACGGGAGTTCTGGAAAGGGTCAAACTAGAATCTAGAAGAGTGAGGACGGGAGTTCTGGAAAACTAGAATCTAGAAGAGTGAGTACATCTAGAAGAGTGAGTACGGGAGGTCTGGAAAGGGTAAGACTAGAATCAAGAAGAGTGAGTAGGGGTGTTCTGGAAAGGGAAAAACTAGAATCTAGAAGAGTGAGGACGGAAGTTCTGGAAAGGGTAAAACTAGAATATAGAAGAGTGAGCACGGGAGTTCTGGAAAGGGTAAAACAAGAATCTAGAAGAGTGAGTAGGGGAGTTCTTGAAAGGGTAAAACTATAATCTAGAAGAGTGAGTAGCGGTGTTCTGGAAAGGGTAAAATTAGAATCTAGAAGAGTGAGTACGGGAGTTCTGGAAAGGGTAAAACTTGAATATAGAAGAGCGAGTACGGGATTTCTGGAAAGGGTAAAACTAGAATCTAGAAGAGCGAGTACGGGATTTCTGGAAAGGGTAAAACTAGAATCTAGAAGAGCGAGTACGGGATTTCTGGAAAGGGTAAAACTAGAATCTAGAAGAGTAAGTACGGGATTTCTGGAAAGGGTAAAACTAGAATCTAGAAGAGTGAGTACGGGAGTTCTGGAAAGGGTAAAACTAGAATCTAGAGGAGCGAGTAGGGGTGTTCTGGAAAGACTAGAATCTAGAAGAGTGAGTACGGGAGTTCTGGAAAGGGTCAAACTAGACTCTAGAAGAGTGAGTACGGGAGTTCTGGAAAGGGTAAAACTTGAATCTAGAAGAGCGAGTACGGGATTTCTGGAAAGGGTAAAACTAGAATCTAGAAGAGTGAGTAAGGGTGTTCTGGAAAGGGTAAAACTAGAATCTAGAAGAGGGAGTAAGGGTGTTCTGGAAAGGGTAAAACTAGAATCTAGAAGAGTGAGTAAGGGTGTTCTGGAAAGGGTAAAACTAGAATCTAGAAGAGGGAGTAAGGGTGTTCTGGAAAGGGTAAAACTAGAATCTAGAGAAGTGAGTAGGGGTGTTCTGGAAAGGGTAAAACTAGAATCTAGAGAAGTGAGTAGGGGTGTTCTGGAAAGGGTAAAACTAGAATCTAGAGAAGTGAGTAGGGGTGTTCTGGAAAGGGTAAAACTAGAATCTAGAGAAGTGAGTAGGGGTGTTCTGGAAAGGGTAAAACTAGAATCTAGAAGAGCGAGTACGGGAGTTCTTGAAAGAGTAAAACTAGAATCTAGAAGAGTGAGGACGGCAGTTCTGGAAAGGGTAAAACTAGAATCCAGAAGAGTGAGTAGGGGGGTTCTGGAAAGGGTAAAAGTAGAATCTAGAAGAGTGAGTACGGGAGTTCTGGAAAGGGTAAGACTAGAATCTAGAAGAGTGAGTACGGGTGTTCTGGAAAGTTAAATCTAGAATCTAGAAGAGTGAGTAGGGGTGTTCTGGAAAGTGTAAAAGTAGAATCTAGAAGAGTGAGTACGGGAGTTCTGGAAAGGGTAAAACTAGAATCCAGAAGAGGGAGTAGGGGTGTTCTGGAAAGGGTAAAAGTAGAATCTAGAAGAGTGAGTACGGGAGTTCTGGAAAGGGAAAAACTTGAATCTAGAAGAGCGAGTACGGGATTTCTGGAAAGGGTAAAACTAGAATCTAGAAGAGCGAGTACGGGATTTCTGGAAAGGGTAAAACTAGAATCTAGAAGAGTGAGTAGGGGTGTTCTGGAAAGTGTAAAAGTAGAATCTAGAAGAGTGAGTACGGGAGTTCTGGAACGGGTAAGACTAGAATCTAGAAGAGTGAGTACGGGTGTTCTGGAAAGGGTAAGACTACAATCAAGAAGAGTGAGTAGGGGTGTTCTGGAAAGGGTAAAAGTAGAATCTAGAAGAGTGAGTACGGGAGTTCTGGAAAGGGAAAAACTTGAATCTAGAAGAGCGAGTACGGGATTTCTGGAAAGGGTAAAACTAGAATCTAGAAGAGTGAGTAAGGGTGTTCTGGAAAGGGTAAAACTAGAATCTAGAAGAGCGAGTACGGGAGTTCTTGAAAGAGTAAAACTAGAATCTAGAACAGTGAGTACGGGAGTTCTGGAAAGGGTAAAACTAGACTCTAGAAGAGTGAGTAGGGGAGTTCTTGAAAGGGTAAAACTAGAATCTAGAAGAGCGAGTACGGGATTTCTGGAAAGGGTAAAACTAGAATCTAGAAGAGTGAGTACGGGAGTTCTGGAAAGGGTAAAACTAGAATCCAGAAGAGTGAGTAGGGGTGTTCTGGAAAGGGTAAAAGTAGAATCTAGAAGAGTGAGTACGGGAGTTCTGGAACGGGTAAGACTAGAATCTAGAAGAGTGAGTACGGGAGTTCTGGAAAGGGTAAAACTAGAATCTAGAAGAGTGAGTAGGGGTGTTCTGGAAAGGGTTAAACAAGAAGAAGAGTGAGTAGGGGAGTTCTGGAAAGGGTAAGACTAGAATCTAGAAGAGTGAGTACGGGTGTTCTGGAAAGTTAAATCTAGAATCTAGAAGAGTGAGTAGGGGTGTTCTGGAAAGTGTAAGACTAGAATCTAGAGGAGTGAGTACGGGAGTTCTGGAAAGGGTAAGACTAGAATCTAGAGGAGTGAGTAGGGGAGTTCTGGAAAGGGTAAGACTAGAATCTAGAAGAGTGAGTACGGGAGTTCTGGAAAGGGTAAGACTAGAATCTAGAAGAGTGAGTAGGGGTGTTCTGGAAAGCACTGCTCTCGAAAATGCAGTGGAGGCTTTGGAAAGGATGGTACTGGTTTATTCAGATATGTGATACATAGCTACAGCTGCTGAATTCTGAGGATCAGAGGAGAAATTGGTGATAGGAGTTTTGAGACAATGCAGGATTTATAGAACTTATAGGTTAGGGTTAGATTTCTTAACAGAAGAATAGTCGTACAGGTTTGGGAAAGTTACCTGATATTGGAAAGGTTCTTAGAGGTTTCTATACAGTGAGCTGTGAAGAGGTAATGCGTTATTGGTCTGTAGGGAGTTAACGCGTTGTACTCTCACACCTTGGTTACACGTTTAGTAAATGACAGATATGTACAATTGGGAAGCGTAATGTTGCGGAAGCTGAAGATGATGGCGTAATCCATCAACTTTACTCTCCAGTAAAGTATACCAGTAAGGGTTAGGGTTAGGGTTAGGGTTGTAATACTGACCAATTATAGTAGGGGGAGGGGGACTTACCCTTTTCGTTACGCGTGTTGACAACTTTACTTTAAGTTTTGTGTTACTCGTATTTCCAAAATGACCCCTTTCCTCGTCAGTTAACTTACGACGGGCAACATGTGACAAAATGTCGACATTTAAATAATGACAAATGAAGAAGCACTCAATCTTACAATGACAGTCGTTAAATTCCGACATCAACTTCATCATCCATTACGGTACTTAACACACAGCAAATTACCTGTTTTATATATAATGTCATCACGATTTATGATTTCACGTAAATAATACCGGAGATTTATACCTGTAAACAGGCTCGTTAATCATCCACAGGTACTGTTCCCATCAAGGTCGCTGGTGTAATGATTTTATAAATCGTTTTATGATATGTTGGTTTTCATACGATTAGTCATGTTGGTGTGACTGTATATGGAGCAATCACCATTACGTCGCTGACGTCACCCTTCCTTTGTAAACGCTATGTTTAGGGCAGGTGTAGTCTTTGATGAGTGGTTTTAGGGTAGGTGATGGTTTTGATTATTATTAGGGAGGGTGTAGGTTTTGATTATTATTAGGGAGGGTGTAGGTTTTTGATGACAGAGTTTTGGGTAGGTGTAGGTTTTTGATGACAGAGTTTTGGGTAGGTGTAGGTTTTTGATGACAAAGTTTTGGGTAGGTATAGGTTTTTGATGAATGGTCTTGCATGTAGTATAGGTGTAGGTTTTGATTATTATTAAGGGAGGATGTAAATTATGATTATTATTAAGGGAGGGTGTAGTTTTTTTTTTATTATTAGTAAGGGAGGGTGTAGGTTTTTGATGAATAATCTTAGTAAAGGTGTAGGTTTTGATTATTATTAAGGGAGGGTGTAGGTTTTGATTATCATTAAGGGAGGGTGTAGGTTTTGATTATTATTAAGGGAGGGTGTAGGTTTTTGATGACAGATTTTAGGGTAAGTGTAGGTCTGGATTATTAGTAAAGGAGGGTGTTAGTTTTTGATGACAAATTTTAGGGTAAGTAAAGGTTTTGATGATTTGACTAGGGTAGGTGTAGGTTTTGATGATTTGGCTGGTGTAGGTGTAGGTTTTCATGATTGGAGTAGGGTTGGTGTAGGTTTTGATGATATGACTAAGGTAGGTGAAGGTTTTGATGATTTGACTAGGGTAGGTGAAAGTTTTGATGATTTGACTAGGCTAGGTGTAGGTTTTGATGATTTGACTAGTGTAGGTGTAGGTTTTCATGATTTGACTAGGGTTGGTGTAGGTTTTGATGATATGACTAAGGTAGGTGAAGGTTTTGATGATTTGACTAGGGTAGGTGTAGGTTTTGATGATTTGACTAGGGTAGGTGTAGGTTTTGATGATTTGACTAGGGTATGTGTAGGTTTTGATGATTTGACTAGGGTAGGTGTAGGTTTTGATGATTTGACTAGGGTAGGTGTAGGTTTTGATGATTTGACTAGGGTAGGTGTAGGTTTTGATGATTTGACTAGGGTAGGTGTAGGTTTTGATGATTTGACTAGGGTAGGTGTAGGTTTTGATGATTTGACTAGGGTAGGTGTAGGTTTTGATGATTTGACTAGGGTAGGTGTAGGTTTTGATGATTTGACTAGGGTAGGTGTAGGTTTTGATGATTTGACTAGGGTAGGTGTAGGTTTTGATGATTTGACTAGGGTAGGTGTAGGTTTTGATGATTTGACTAGGGTAGGTGTAGGTTTTGATGATTTGACTAGGGTAGGTGTAGGTTTTGATGATTTGACTAGGGTAGGTGTAGGTTTTGATGATTTGACTAGGGTAGGTGTAGGTTTTGATGATTTGACTAGGGTAGGTGTAGGTTTTGATGATTTGACTAGGGTAGGTGTAGGTTTTGATGATTTGACTAGGGTAGGTGTAGGTTTTGATGATTTGACTAGGGTAGGTGTAGGTTTTGATGATTTGACTAGGGTAGGTGTAGGTTTTGATGATTTGACTAGGGTAGGTGTAGGTTTTGATGATTTGACTAGGGTAGGTGTAGGTTTTGATGATTTGACTAGGGTAGGTGTAGGTTTTGATGATTTGACTAGGGTAGGTGTAGGTTTTGATGATTTGACTAGGGTAGGTGTAGGTTTTGATGATTTGACTAGGGTAGGTGTAGGTTTTGATGATTTGACTAGGGTAGGTGTAGGTTTTGATGATTTGACTAGGGTAGGTGTAGGTTTTGATGATTTGACTAGGGTAGGTGTAGGTTTTGATGATTTGACTAGGGTAGGTGTAGGTTTTGATGATTTGACTAGGGTAGGTGTAGGTTTTGATGATTTGACTAGGGTAGGTGTAGGTTTTGATGATTTGACTAGGGTAGGTGTAGGTTTTGATGATTTGACTAGGGTAGGTGTAGGTTTTGATGATTTGACTAGGGTAGGTGTAGGTTTTGATGATTTGACTAGGGTAGGTGTAGGTTTTGATGATTTGACTAGGGTAGGTGTAGGTTTTGATGATTTGACTAGGGTAGGTGTAGGTTTTGATGATTTGACTAGGGTAGGTGTAGGTTTTGATGATTTGACTAGGGTAGGTGTAGGTTTTGATGATTTGACTAGGGTAGGTGTAGGTTTTGATGATTTGACTAGGGTAGGTGTAGGTTTTGATGATTTGACTAGGGTAGGTGTAGGTTTTGATGATTTGACTAGGGTAGGTGTAGGTTTTGATGATTTGACTAGGGTAGGTGTAGGTTTTGATGATTTGACTAGGGTAGGTGTAGGTTTTGATGATTTGACTAGGGTAGGTGTAGGTTTTGATGATTTGACTAGGGTAGGTGTAGGTTTTGATGATTTGACTAGGGTAGGTGTAGGTTTTGATGATTTGACTAGGGTAGGTGTAGGTTTTGATGATTTGACTAGGGTAGGTGTAGGTTTTGATGATTTGACTAGGGTAGGTGTAGGTTTTGATGATTTGACTAGGGTAGGTGTAGGTTTTGATGATTTGACTAGGGTAGGTGTAGGTTTTGATGATTTGACTAGGGTAGGTGTAGGTTTTGATGATTTGACTAGGGTAGGTGTAGGTTTTGATGATTTGACTAGGGTAGGTGTAGGTTTTGATGATTTGACTAGGGTAGGTGTAGGTTTTGATGATTTGACTAGGGTAGGTGTAGGTTTTGATGATTTGACTAGGGTAGGTGAAGGTTTTGATGATTTGACTAGGGTAGGTGAAGGTTTTGATGATTTGACTAGTATAGGTGTAGGTTTTGAAGATTTGACTAGGGTAGGTGTAGGTTTTGATGATTTGACTAGGGTAGGTGTAGGTTTTGATGATTTGACTAGGGTAGGTGAAGGTTTCAATTGATGTTGAAGTTTACATTGTTTTTAATTGAGCGCTACAGTACCTTAAAATTCTTTGTTTGACTTTAACAGTTGGTGGAATGACTCAAGCAGACTAAAATACCGACAGGATACAAAAGTGTAACAGATATTTGAATAATACCTTTCCTGTGACTAGATTAATAGATACTTCTAAAAGTTAGCAAAGATGGCGGCTAAAATGAACCGTAACCCGTCTTTAGTTGCGCACTTCACTTTTAACGGTCAGGATTTATCACCGACTCAATGTGATAGCGGAAATTGAAACATTCTTCTCGGTCAATCAAACACCAGGATTTTCAAATCATATAAACTACGTATAGCAACCATCTATAGGGGGGCGTCGTATAATACAAAAACACTGCTCTTTACCATTATTCTGCACGTGTAAAACCAAAAACTATCAAACATGATCCCATCACGTTACACGGGACATCACACTGTCCGTGTCGTAGGACCACATACTGAGCTGGGGACACACTACCCCTGTGATAGCCATAATGAGGCCGCCCGCACACAACTTGAGCCTTGATGAGTAACGCCAAAGTATAAAATGTGAGCGTTATCTGTTGTATATGTTGTAATGGTGTGATGGTCCAGTGCCGCTCGCCCCGCCTCGTGTGTAGTTATATCGTCCACTGTCCACGTTACATTAAATGCTACAGGCTGGCAGGCTTGCCTTGGAATCGAATGACAATATAAAACAGACGAATCTTCTGCTTTATGTCTAAACCTGCCTGTTGGATACGTAAGGTCCCTTTATCACAATATAACCCGTAGTCTGCTGTTAATAAAACACGGAAAAGACGAAACTTCGGCAATTAATGATGGAACTGGATTAATTATAACGGTGCGTCTTTGATACTGCGATCAACTTTCGCCTGAATGTGTGACCTTCACATCGGGAAAGCCGTAGGTCCGATAGGCAGATGTTTGAAGTGTATGACACATTTAGTGGGCGACAGCGCACGTGCTTTTACGTCACGGCATGGTGATGTAAACCAGAGCGTCCAAAGTATGCAAGTTGCAAAACGTTTTTCAAGTCTCTTTTATCAAAACAATGCTATTGGCATTTATTGACATAACAAAAAAAATATCCCTCAAAAAGTGATTTTTTGTTCACATATCTGAAAATAATAATAAATGTATCTTGCTTGGTGTTGTTAAGCATATTTGTCATAAACGACCTTGTCCGATATAATATTCAATTGAACTGCGGCGCATTGTGACCATCACAAAAAAGCCAATATATCTCATGGGAGGAAAAGCGGGGATACAGGAGATGGGAAGAGTGGGGGAGCCTACGTTTACTATATTATTTGAAACGTCTTGTTTAATATCCTCTTGAAATGATGGTCACCAGATTAAATGTTTCTGCAAAAATACTGCTACGTCTTCGGCGTCATCTTTCTAGCATCAGAAATGATTTCATGAAAACCGTATTTTCTTTTTCTAGTTCAGGATGTCGATCTATAGATTGTACTGTATAACCTCCAAGTGTCGCCCAACCTATAAAAAAAGTCTAACTTAATTGTATCAAACAAGAAAATTACAGGAACTTATATAAACGTTATAATGTGTGACGGCGGAACCCGGTGCCGGACGGGAAAGCCGGCTTTGAAGCCCACACTGGACAATAGGTTTATTTGTTTTGATTAAATGCGGCTTTAGTTTCCCGGTTCCTGTGGGATCGCGGGTACTGTCTGTACGGACAGGCTGTGACACTGAGATATGTAATTGTGCATTTAGCTCTTTCTTGTCCATCCTCGACTTGTAATAAAGGTCGTCTTCAATAGTCCGTATTACTACTATTACAACTGACCTCACCGTTATTACTACCAAGAGATTAGTTTGACCTTACCTGACGTTGATGAGTTATGTGTTGAACTTTGATGGGTGTTGAGGGGGTGGTGGTGAACAGTGTTTGGTTGGGGAACCCAGACACGGAGGCTAAGGGGGAGGGCCAGGTCCTTATCTATCTACCCCCGTAACGTCACCTGACTGTTAAAGGTCATGCAATAAAAGTTTCCCTGACTGTTGTCATACACAGATAAATGTTGTCCATGTAGAGGCACACAAACAAATAACATGTCTAATTTAAATATCATCTCTCAACCAGGAAAAAACATTTCAAAATGTGTGCGGTTTAGACGAAACACGCGATAAATACTCACACGTGTCCCCTTTAATTAATTTTGGCTATCTCGTCGCTTTATGACTCTGTCAAACCGGACAGTTTACAGCCTGATAATTCATGTCCTTGGTCAGTGTCCTTCCTCTAAAATCACAAAGTCAAAGACATGAAAGGTCATACCAAACACCCCTGTATACGTCCGCCATAGTTACCTCCGTAGTTACGGGAACCTTTCGGCGCGTCCTTTATGAAGCAAGTATGGCCTTGTCACTGCATAGATCTTGCTATTTTACTAACTTTGCGATTGTTGGAGTTTAAATGCAACAATTATAACATTACTATAAACCAGATACAGTTGTTGGCCTTGTAGCAGGGACACATGATCGTTTGTTTCCCCTCGTTCAATATTATTTTCACTCACGTCCGTTTACGAGGACAATATATGCAGTTTTATAACGAAATGGAATGTTAAGACAAGAATACAGCAAATATTACCATGCCTTCATATTGTTTTTGTCGTCTGCTTCAAACACTCGAGATTCATGGGTGATGACCGGAGGAACTCGTGCAGGACAGGAAACACGACGTTTTATTTAAAAGTCATGTGATCAGTATAATCCAATCAGATACGGTATTGTATTGAAGATTATGAAAAATATGTATGAGATATTGTCAGCATGATCAATATTGCGATCGACAACATGTTTTGTTCGAATATTTCAAAGAAACAAAGACAATTGAAATTGTTATACTTGACTTGTTACCGATCTGTATTTATACAAGGACTATTGATGGAAGATGGAAAGAGATGAGATACTTACCATATCAAATTGAATCATGATTATGTCATGATAATGTCCTGTTCCAGCCTAGCTTCGAGCCTTTGGATCATAGGTTGATAACCCCCTTGTTGTTCATTGGTTGATAGACACCACCTCTCCTTGTTGTTCATTGGTTGATAGAAACCCCCTCCCTTGTTGTTCATAGGTTTATAGACACCCCCTCCCCTTGTTGTTCATAGGTTGATAGTCATTCACGTTCACTAGTCGTTTAAGGACAATGGTATGGAGAGTTTTCGCTTACTTTCCATTTCATATGGGATTGACAATACTTTTCCCTTCTGCGCTCAGAAGAACAGCTGTGAAGTTTACATCAATCACAACTCGTCTAAAATATTTTAGCAGCGAAAGAATAAACGTTTCTTGGAATAAACGTGTTGTTTTTTGGCAGTGATTTCAACGCCAAGGATATTCCACTAATCAGAATACCATGTCTGTAAATGTCTTATAATTGGTATTACAACATGTATGTCTAAGTAATATAATTGAATATCAGCATTTATGTATTCGTTATATAAGTAATATAACAATGTATACTTAGGTGTTACCATCATCTAAAGAACATGAATGCTATAATTACACATAAATACGTACGTCTAAAGGTGTCGTAAAGTACAATATAGATTTATCAAAGAAGCATCGGAATTATTGTATTGAAAACTACGTTGAATTTTCGATGTGGCTAAATAGCATTATTGATAATATTTGCTTTAGTTGCGTTTTTTAATATGGAAAATCCTTTAGTTAATCCCAACAGCAATACAAGTTTATGAATAATTGATTAAGATATGATGTCTATGTAGTTTTGTATGTATAGTTCATTGTAAAAGTCATTCTTGTTAACATGTTTTGAAATAAGAATGAATGTCAGGATGGCCAAAAGTTCGTCTCCTGCAATTTTTACAGAACTGTTGAAAACATTTTGACAAAAAAAAACGTCATAAAAGGACACTTTATAATAAAGGAAATTTAGCTTACACATTTTTTGTATTAGATATTTTCTCTCTCAAGTAGTACATAGTGGTGTGTTATCGTATTTTCAATATCAATAAATGTTGTACGATTGTTTTACTAATCTATTGTAAGAACACGAAAATATTTGTTTAAGTTCTTTTTCACCCAAACCATTAAGTAATTGACAAAGCCCGAACAATAAATAAATTATGTTGTTGTTGTTGCTTTGTTGTTGTTTGGAATCATGGGCAATTTCTTCCTGATCAGTCAAACGTGCACAAGGTGAGGTTAGCACCATTATAGTTTGGACACCGAAATTGGTTAAGAAATCTTACCGAAATTAGCATTTCCAGTAATTGGTGCATCCAAAGAAGAAAATATAAATTATCTGTGTCTTTGTTTATGATATGATCAAACTACAAGTTAAAGATGGGTGGTGCGTTAAATTTGGACTTAAAATGGCTCCATGTGAGCCGTTCTGGCCAATTTTGATGTTGGTTAAAAGTAGCATAAGTGTTATATGAAATATTAACATGGATTCTATATTTCAGTCAATCAGTCATAAAGCAGTATTGTGTTTGACTGATATTCTATCTTTAACAGCGTAACTTAAGCCCAGGTTTTCAGCTTTCGAAGGCTTTTAGCCATATTGGCAGATCAATGTTTTAGCAATACAATGATTCTGATGCAGCATTTTTAAAATAAAAATCTTTATCGTAATTAAATAAGTCCTTCTACACTGTTAATTTCCTATACTCAATTTCACATAAGAGCATAAGAGATGGATGCAACACTTTAAGGTTGGCCAAATAAATGATTTTCATAATTTACTTTTCCCTAATGAAGAAGACAAAAATTCTTCAATACTGATTTCGGTCGATTTTGGTCTGTTATGATATAGACATACATCATTTTGGAAAAAACGACCAAAAGAAAATAATCTGTTGCAATAAGTTTGATATTTGGGCCGTATTTAGGGATGATAGGAGTTCAAAACAGAAACCAAAACTTTGGTCATACTGTAAGCGAATGCCGAGATACTAAAATACTAGATATAGGTCACCGACAATGCTCCGTTCAATACCTTATTTGTTTTCAAAGTTAAGTTATAAATGATCTTTACTATAAGTATGCCATACTATTTGTGGTATTTAAGTGCAAACGATATGCTGGAGACAGCCTGACGTCACTAGTCTGCTTCTTATGATGATCGCACATCACTCAAGGCTGAGGACGCTTCTTGTTCTGGAAGTGTTTATATAGGAACTTGTAGCGGGAATGAAAATGTAGTGTAACAGACATAAATACTAGCTATCATTGTCATGCTGTAACATTTATATGAACAATGATCACCACTAACCAGATAATAAATGTGTTATTAACATCGTGGTTATGTGTTAACGTATTCCAATAAGCGCCATCAATGTTATACCGTAATGTACATTATTAGTTCCGCTAAAATCTATATCAATCTCTTATACACTGTTCTCGTCGTCATATTGTATTAGGTATAAAATTATAAATTTATTATACAATGTATATAAATACAATAGTTATCACGGTTTAACTTAAATATATTTATATGTATCTATATACATATTTGTTAATGTTGTTATTCATTAGTGATTTATATATTTGTTATCGTAGTATTTTATAATGTATATAAATGAGTGTTATCATTGTTGTGTTGTAATATGTAAGTATACATGTATACATTTACTCTACATAATTAGTATCATGATTACACTTCAATGCATTTAAATAGAAACAAACTGTAGGTGAGACACTAGTGTCGGAGGTGTAATATTGTTATAGGTATATGATTTACATTACAATACTGTGATATATAATGTATTTATAAATAACTGTTGTTTTGCTGTATTACATGATAAATATATAAATAAGCGTACTCCTTGTATGAACGGGTTATATATGTTGCATGTATAAATAACTTTAATTATGTAGAATTTAACACATATATTGCAATACTGCGATACATATATGATTTTTATAAACTAAAATTCAATACAAAATTTATTTGCCCATTTGTATATAAATACAATACATTTGTACAAAGTAGTTGGAAGGCAAAGCAGTGAAACCCAGTGAAATACATACATGTTATATATAGATGTTATTATGTACGACTTTGATTGCAATGCTGTGATAACATATTATATCAATCAAATAACTGTTATTATGCATGACATTATATATATAAATAAGCGTACGATTTGCAATTCTGTGACATATATATATATATATCTTATATGGATAAATAACGGTTATCATCATGTATATAACCTAATATATATATAAATAAGCATACTCATTGTATTAATGTGATATATAAATATTAGTGTTACCATGGTTAAATAGTTATAAACCAGGTTCCTGATGTAGCAGTTTTTAGGTATGTAAAGTTAGACCATAATTATTTAGTTTGTATAAAAGTTAGATATAATAGTTGAAAAAATGCAGGAATTTCCTCAATCACATGAAGCAAATTTTTGATATATATTTGTTTACATACGATACGTTTATAAATATTTGTTTACATACGATACGTTTATAAATATTTTCGTTCGTGCTCTTGGTTTGGTCTTTGTTTACAAGCTTGTCAAATGATCTAGGCATCGAGTTTCCATCGTAAACCTAACCATGCACACCCTGTAAACAATACACATGCAATCCTACTTGACGACACGAATGTTGACAAAAACCTTCGTCACTGTTTCTCACATAGCGGATATTGTATCTAACACACGACAAAGCAGCCAAGCTGGTATGTTATCAAAGAGACCCGACGATATACGATACAATATCTACATCCTCACTTTCACACATAGGTAACAGCTGAGCACGTGGAAATCTGGCCCAATCTTCACGCTAACCATTTCTCTACCTCTCGGGTACGTGCCACAGTGAAGAGTTTCTGTCGTGGTACCTACATCGCCGCTGTGATTATCGCTATAGGAGCTATCACAGGTAAAGCAGGGCTGGTTTTGTGCTGAATATTGGTGTCATAACATGAAATATCCTCCCTAACATTACAGGCTTTAGAATCGTAAAGATTACCATACGAATGCCGATATTTTATTAAAATTTATAGGATTATTATAGACATGACACACGGTATGTCAGAAATGTTCGTACAAGTACAAGACCCCTTCTTTTAGTTATTTAAAAATGTGACAGGTTTCTACAATTAAAACCGACAATTTGATATATCTATTTTACTTGTTTATAGAAAAAAATGAATATTAAAAATACTACAAAACGACAGATATATTGGTGTTTTCAAGTGTCATTTTAATAACATAATTCATATCCATACATATAACAAAGTGTTTTCGTTCTGTCACCTTCAAAGGATATTTCGTATTCACACATTCAACAAAACAGTAAGGTGACCTCATTGTTCATGAATATGGAAATTGTTCATATTTATATTCATTGGTGAGTAACAAACACAATATTTATAAGGCAATTTATCTGAGAGACATTTTCTGGGCAGGCAGCAGGTGCGCGTTCTATTAATTCGACTGGCGTGTCAGATACGTGTAAATAACACTATACCTCCATTATTTCCTCCCTAAATCTTCTTTGTACGATAAGTGTGGAACATATTTTATAGTGACAAATTCTAGTAAAAGTGTTATTTTTCACTTGCAAAATAATTTATTTCATGACTCTGTCGACACCGGCTTGACACCGGCTTTACTCTCACCATAGAAAACAGGCACAGGTAAATTGCTGGATTTACTCCCCGCGTGAAATATTGTATAATATAGGACCGCGATTTAATAGCGGCCGTAAATCTAAACTTGTAAAATATTTGGTGTACTAAATCATCAGTTTGAGAGCCATTGATAAAGGCGTGGAGTAGTTGTGATCATGCTATATATTTTGCTGTGATCGTTTTAAACCTTTTCTATAGATGATATTAGGCAATAAATTACCAAGCTTAACACTCCTCTGGTTATATTTTTACTTTAATGGCTATACAAAGGTTAATATCTCAAAATATCCATAAATTCTGCCATGTACATAAAGGGTCTCAATCACAGGTAGGCGGCTGTTCGGGCAGCTAGGCTCAAGTATGTCGAGTACTTGAGAACGGTTTGTGTTTGATGTGTCGGGAATCCCACTACTACCTACCTGCTATCTAGTCCAGTGAGACCAACTCCTCCGCTCTGTCGTGCTAACTAATTTCCTTATTTATATATGCACTATATATACGTTTATAATAAACCTAATTTGCAAGGGCGACACCAGATTGATTGTGTATGTGGACATTTCTGTCGTGTGTGAAGTGTTCCAGAATCGTCTAACAAACTTTACATCAAACTTTACTATAAAAAAATCCCGTTCTCTAAACCACCAACCTACCTAAATATGAGAGCTAAATAGCTAGCTTAGGATAACAGTTGTATACTGAAATTCCAGAGACGTAGAAGGTCAAAGATCAACCCGACTCCATGTGATCAAACTGGAGACGACTTTATGTATTAACGATTAATTAATCTTGGAGTCATGTACAGTATAACGTGTGTGTTAATAAAATATACCACTTCTTAATACGAGCGGTTCGATATTTCGAAAACCTTTCAAATGGTTTTTATTTGAAACTTTCCGTAGTAAATAAGTGTTATATTTAACCTGTATTTATTTTGTTTTCAGTCACTTTGTTATATTTGATATCTGCTATTTTTTACACCTCGAAATTTATATTGTTTATTTCCTTATAATTTAAGCTCCTGTAATTTGTTATTTCCGTAGTAAAATAGAGAATGATATGTTATTTCTGTGTTTTTTAAAAATTAATATGTGTATTTGTGTTACGTGTGTATTTGTGTTATGTGTGTGTTTTTGTTATATGTGTTGCAATTCACGTATGACGGTATGTATTTCTGTTACTTGTGTATTTGTTTTACATGTGTGTTACGTGTGTATTTGTGTTTGTATTTGTGTTATGTGTGTGTTTGTGTTATGTATGTGTTTGTGTTATTTGTGTGTTTGTGTGACGTGTGTTTTTGTGTGAGTGTTTCTGTTACTTGTGTATTTGTTTTACATCTGTGTTACGTGTGTATTTGTGTTTGTATTTGTGTTATGTGTGTGTTTGTGTTTGTGTTATGTGTGTATTTGTGTGTCGTGTGTGTTTGTGTTTGTATTTGTGTTATGTGTGTGTTTGTTTGGCGTGTGTGTTACGTGTGTATTTGTGTGGCGTGTGTTTCTGTTACTTGTGTATTTGTTTTACATGTGTGTAACGTGTGTATTTGTGTGTTTGTTTTTGTGTTATATGTGTATTTGTGTGACGTGTGTTTTTGAGATACGAGTGTACCAGTATCCAAGTTGTGTAGCAATACCATTACCAGGCCTCTCCATCCATAATGTTTAGATTAAACATCAATCAACCGGTAACAAATAACACTGGCTGATGACCGGTAGCTATATTTATATCAGTGATGTATATGCTAATTAATTGTTTAGACCTAACGGATAAAAACGGTGTAGTGAGACACTCTTAATCAGGTAAGTCAATGACGGTGTAGTTAGACACTCTTAACCAGGTAAGTCAATGACGGTGTAGTGAGACACTCTTAATCAGGTAAGTCAATGACGGTGTAGTAGACATTTCTTTGTTGATATATATATAAGTATCACGATAGAGTGTTGTCTCTGTATCGTGTTTATGATGACCCTGGTCGATGTAGATAGGATACTGTATAGATGTTGTCTCTGTATCGTGTTTATGATGACAATGGTCTATGTAGATAGGATACTGTATAGATGTTGTCTCTGTATCGTGTTTATGGTTACCCTGGTCGATGTAGATAGGATACTGTTTAGATGTTGTCGAATTTTTATTCTGTTGGGAGGTTTATATTCTTAATATATTGGTAAGTCTCAGCTTGTGGTTAAACCGTCAAATCATGTTAAAATCTTAAACATACAGATTCGTTTAATTTGCTTTAACTTTTATTTTTTGCAGCAACAAAACTCGTAAACAAAATCATTTAACTGACATCTACGGAGGCGAACTGTTACGGGAGACTTCGTTTACGACAATATACAATACTTCACATGTATTCAAAAATACCACCCATCAATGTCGGTTAAAAACACTTTACGAACTTTTCTTGTCTACAATCTGTCGATAAAGCATTTAAACTTGAGCCATGTCAAAGCAGTGACACTAAGGATATTGACTGTCGATGATAATGTCCTGCTGCAGAGCGATACTTCAGATTTAATTTAATTTTTGTTTCAACTCTGTTCCGTCTGATTTCCAATTTCATATTTTTCTCTGGAATTCATAGTTATATCTGTTCGATAAAAATCGCCATTCTATGATTCTCTAACAATTAAGAAATGTATTGCTATTAACTCCACACATTTTTTATTTTTTACCAGGTTATGAAAATGCTACGGGAAGAACGAGCACGATAACTCAAGTTTGAAGCGATTATTTTTCATTTCTATAACATTTATTTATTTATTTATTAAAGTCAATTTTATTTTTACAACTTTGATTTTCAACTTCTGATTTATTTATAACTAATATAACAATAAGAAGTTTAGGTTGAATATATCGACATGTTTCAGCTGCCTTTTGTCCTCTCTCATTTAATACAATCCTTACAATTCACGTATCGACAAAAAGATAAATATATTTTTGTGATAGTCAAATTCAATACAATAATGCAGCTACATGTCTTGTTTTTTTGTCAATCTGTAAAATACCTAGTTAAGTTCAATGTAATGAATATAGATGTTTTAATATATATATATCAATTTGCATACATCGTTTTTAATTCATCAGTAATCTTTTGAGAGTTTAATTAATACAACTCACTATTTTTGTTTTGAATACCAATATGAAGGAGATCTATCTATGTCTGTAAATTACAAGCTAAATGTATTTGAAACTAAAACTTTCCCTAAAAAAATGTATCTGACACTAGAATTATTTCTCGAACTACTCGAACAACCAGCTAAAAATATATATATGACACTGGAAATATCCTCAAACAGTAAATATGAAACCCAATGTTCGTGTTTCAAGAAACATTCCTCGAACAGTAAATAACAAAATAGAAATACCTTAAACTAGAAATATTTCTCGAACAGTAAATAACAAACTAGAAATACCTTAAACAAGAAATATTCCTCGAACAGAAAATAACAAACTAGAAATACCTTAAACTAGAAATATTCCTTGAACAGTAAATAACAAATTAGAAATTCCTTTAACTAGAAATATTCATTGAACAGTAAATAACAAAATAGAAATATCTTAAACTAGAAATATTCCTTGAACAGTAAATAACAAACTAGAAATCCCTTAAACTAGAAATATTCCTTGAACAGTAAATAACAACCTAGAAATACCTTAAACTAGAAATATTCCTCGAACAGTAAATAACAAAATAGAAATACCTTAAACTAGATATAATCCTTGAACAGTAAATAACAAACTAGAAATACCTTAAACTAGAAATATTCATTGAACAGTAAATAACAAACTAGAAATACCTTAAACTAGAAATACTTCTTGAACAGTAAATAACAAAATAGAAATACCTTAAACTAGAAACAGTCCTCGAACAGTAAATAACAAACTAGAAATATCTTGACCTAGAATTTTCCCCAAGAAAGTAAATATTCCACAAACAACAAGACTAGCTACCAAATTCAGACGTAGATATTCCATGTGTTTCAATACCAGGCCTTACTGATGTATGGATTAGCATGTTTTTCAGTATATTTCTATAGGATTATACACAGTCACACAATAAGGCTCCTTCTCCGGACTTTATCGTAATACCCAAACATGTCGATACCAGTCATCGGCGTTTTATACGAATAATTCGTCGTCATTGTTGACAACAAGAATGATAAAAGATTTAAATAGTTTCATGTAATATTTTTAATAAAATATGATTTTCTGTATCAAACATACAAACAAGAATCCGATACTTGGCCATTCACAATAGTCTTACACATGTATACCGGTGTCCTCACAGTCAGCACTGTCACACGTATATATAGCACTCACGTGTTTAGTATCATTCACACGTTACACATCCAATTTAATTGGCACATCAACAGTGTAACAGTTTATTATCCATTTATTTGTAGTTAGAAACTTATTTCTTTTTCAAATAAATTATATATCTATATGTCTCAATAGTTAGGGAATAAATAGTAAAAATAGAACCGGGGCCATTATAAAACACAGTACTAGTCATCATAGTCAATATGCAAATAATGAATTTGAATAATTATTCCGTGATATTTTTGATTGATCCCTTTCCAAACAAGTAGTATCACTGTCTTATGACGGTGTAGTAAATTATCTGCACTGTATTCCATATAGAGATAATAATCCATTCAAGTCTGTCATCTTCACATATGGAAACTTTTCTGCATAATGAGCATTGTTAAATTTAAAATGGACTTCGTGTATATATCCAGGATTTCCTTAGGAAAACAATAATCACATTTAAGTTACGTAAAGGTTAGAGCATTTAGGGAACAGCTGCTGCCCCTAATCGTTGACCATACAGAGCATATGGTGAATAGTAAGGTCCGAGGTTAGGGAGTGGTTGTCCGGGAGGCAGGGCCCCGGGAGCACCTGGTATATGGGACTTGTAGGGATGATATCTGCTGGCCCCTAAAAGTCCACTCACTGGACTTAGACTTGTTGGGTACGACCGTCGGAGGGAGTTAGGACTGATGCTCCCGGGGGCGGTCAAATGTCCATGTAAGCCGGCCAGTCCCCCCAGACCACTGAGGCTGCCGTAAGCCGCGGCCAAAGACGAAGAGTCTGAGGGCGTGGTATGTGATCTCAAATGTTGTAATAGTTCTTCAGAAGTTGTGTAACGTTTCCCACAGTACTCGTTGCCTGCCGATACCCAGTTACATACAAAGGGTAGTCCCTGATGGGCACTCATAGCACTGTGAGGATACAGAGACGAAATGGAGGGGTAAGAAGTCAATCCTGCAGCACTGGACGACAGAGCACTCGCTGCTGAAAACCCCGGGAGTACGGATAGCGACACGCTAGGGGGTAGGCCCCCCAGCCCCCCCAGGCTACTGAGGCTCTGGAGGGACTTCTCGTGAGCACATTGAGAACATCCAGGAGCATTACAGGTGGATGATAGATGGGAAGTTTGTAATGTCAGTTGGCAGTTAGAGCAGTAAGGGTCCCGACATACGGGTACAAGAGTGGTGGCACCAGCCGGAGTCCTCACACGGGCATATGTCACGTACGGAGACATAGCCGACGCCGCCGACGCATGCTTTAAAGAGGCGGCACTTTGAGCTGCTGCAACTGCAGCAGCATTGGCGGCCGCCGCGTACCCATGAGCCGTCAGGGAGGATGGGTATCCCATAGCGGATGCCGCAGATTCAACTGGTAGTCCATGAGGAGACATGAGTTGATATCCCGGGTAGGTAGGAGGATATGGCTGGTACCCTGCATAGCTGGCAGCGGAGGGGTGGCTGGAAGGTTTGTAGGAGACATGATCCGGGGACGGCCGACTACCGGGTTTAAGCGCAGATGCTGACGTAGATATACTCTCACGACTGTCTATCTCCTTATGAGAACTGATGCTTGTCCGCGTGGAAGAAACAACAGTCGTCGTTGATGATGACGTCACTGAAGATGAGTGTGATCCCGGACGAGAAGACACAATTGATGAAGCCACATTTTCGTTGGATTTAGATTCACGAGAAATTGATGGAGACCTGGCTTTGTCACTGGACGTGGGAATAGGGACAAGTGGGGGGATGTCCTTGGACGGAATAGTCCTGAATCCGGGTTTGTCTACAGAGTCACGCCCATTGCCCTTACTACTGGAAGATTCGGGACGCTTGGTGTCCGGAGACTCCGATTTGTCGCGGGATTTCTCATTGTCTTTTTTCCCCAGTGACGGTATGATAGGTTTTGATGGTGTAGGATCCTTTCCTATCGAACTACATGTTTGTGCAAGTAATGCCAGCGGACTCTTCTTGGCGTCCAACTATGGAAATAAATAAATGAGAGCAATTAGTTATAATTAAAACATAAACATATTTCGTATGATTGAGACTGATATGACTAGCCGAGTGACCACTATGGGAACATTCCTTCTCTATCTTATTCATATAGTGGTGTATGTGTAGGTATCGATACGGCAAGTCATTAAAGGGGCGGTCTCCGGATGAACAGGAAGCAATTTACAGTAGATAACTATACTAAATATATATAAAGAGGATCTTCTCTGGAGAAATGACCAACATGTGTACCCGTATTATTCAGTATTCCGAATGATTTAATGACCAATATATTTTCTTCAAACTACCGGTTACACGTTATTTGTTCCTTTTAAACGGTCCCACAAAAAATATTCGTAACCAATTATTAAGACATGTTAACGTTATAAATTTTAGGTGGTTTTCTCCTAATTATAACGACTAAATACATACCGTTGTAGGTAATGGCTGAAGGTAGTCAGGGTGAAGATACTCATATTGAGAGCTTGACGTTAACATTTTCACTAAATATTTCAAAATAAAATCCAAAAGAAGTTTCAAAACATGTAATCCATTCGTGTAAATATGGTGTTTCCAGAAGGTTTCACGTGTATAGTTTGATCGTCAGTGTGTACTGTGGCGGCGAGCTCAGTGTATCCTGTAGTATGTGGGAGATCTCTCACGACGCTACGGGCTCAGCTGCCAATCACTTTATGAACCTGAGAAACCGTATCACACTGACTTAATGAAACATACCGCCCCACAAGACATAATACAAAACGTCCGACAACACTTGCTTGTAAATTAATCAGAGATGAAAGAGCCTTGCCGCCTTCCAATGAAATAATAAATTACTACTGATAACCTGCTGCGATTGGTCGAGAGACGCCACATGACGTCAGCGACGATAAAAAGCACGAGATGATGGATTGCACGCACTGCACTTAACCAATCAACGTCAAGTTTATTAATTCCTCCAGGAGAAGCCGAGGGGAACCATTATGGCTAGCCATCAATCATTTTGATGGGTTAACTGTCAGTGTTGACTGATTTATATCATTCCTGGCTGTTAATACATACAACGTCCCGGGCAAACGAGAGGGCGACGGATAAATAAAACCCGCTCAAGTACTGCTACTTATAACACAATAATATCTATTTGCTTTTACTCAGAGCTTCTTTGCATTCGTTAAACATGATTTACCGCCCGTATTTCCTTGCCACTAAGTCCTAATTTTAAAAAGATCCTTTCCGAATGGTTTTGTTAAATTCTTTCAAAACCTAGGAAGCAAAGAATTCCCGGTGACATTAATGATTTTGAATGGCCCTGCGGCGGAGATCAAAGCAGAGGGCTATTATTACGTCGCTTATCAATCAATCTTTTACAAGTAGGGGTGTTTCAAAACAGATTGAAACTGGCGTGTTGAAAGACGTGGTATCTTTCGAAATGACAGTTTGGACATTTTATGACTGACTTCAAAGGCAAATGGAAGAGATAGCTATCAAGTACAATAAACACATCGTACAAAACAATGTATAGAGGAACGAGAAAAATTATCGTTATACCTATGGTATGAAGCGCTCAAGGGCGCCAGTGTTGGAGCATGACAAACCATGTTATTATCATAAGTTGTTAAACCAGATAGAGTTCATACACAGATAAATGCCTTACCTTGAATCAAAAGGTAAAAATACCTGAAGAAATATTTTCTTGTCAAGTAAGCAAACATGAACTTTAACTAGACTTTGTAAACCGGTGTTTACAAGATGTAAGAACAAAACCCGAGGGATATAAGTTACACAAGTGCAGGCCAGAGATTGATCTCACCTGTCGTAAACATGCAGCAAGGATACAGGTGTGAGTTACTAGTGCAGTATAATATGGATGGCAGGGCGCTCGATATTTGTGTCTTAAAAAAGCGTCATTAAGAGTACCACGGGTAGTGTTTTATGTTTAGTGAACAATCGATCAAGCTACAACAATGAACTGAGAGGGTTAGGAATAGGCTGGTTATGATAAATGTCTCTGTCTCCGAGTATTATACAGACATGTTACGAATATCAATTCGATTGGATTGCTGTAAGAAGTCGTGTGATGACTTGTAGGCGCGGCTCATGTAGTTAGGTATAAGTATACAGGTAAGCTATCTATGCCCGGGGACCGGGAACAAAGTACCGACTATACCATGCCTAGCACTAAATACCCACTAAATACAAAATTTCAACTTAAAAAATGAAAACATTTTAATCCTGAAATGTACTGGAATATACCAGGTCTATCTGTGCTTCTGTTACACCGTCTTGTTCACGAATATTTAAGTGATATCAGCTTTGATCTAATTTGACGTCTGTTCGCTTGACGAGGTAAAAATATTATGTGCTCAAAATTGGTCTCAATACAACACGCCAGAGTGTGTAAATTTGATAGCATTGAGAAATGAGTTAATTGATATTTAAGAGTTGTTTTGTGTGGATCCCACAGGTGACAGGGTTCGAGTGGGACTATTCAGATAAATATTAAACTTCGGGTTAAAAATACGAGCTTCTTTCATGCCTTTGTAAACCCTGTCAAGAATTAAAGCTACGAGAATAAGAGAACACCCCAAGTTGGCGACAAGCTCAGTCCCTCTCATTGTACAGGCGATTATTAGGTTTGGATGCGCTCAGGTAAGTCCACGCCCCCTATACAACAAAGCTAATACCTGTGTGCAGTACGAACCCGCCCACTCTATCTAATGGGCTGCCCCTAGTCTAACGAGATTGACACTCCAGCAGCGACACGGCGAGATCAAACAGAATAATGGAATGTGTCAATCAAACGAAGTTTCAGGTAAGCCGTGACTGACAGCTACGTTGTGTACCTGCGGGCGGCGATGACGGTTGTCGGATAACTTTAATACCCGAAACTGTTTGCTCTTGCACACCCCGTCAAAGGTGTAATTCCCCTGGTAATACTACAAATAAATCACCCGAGGTGCTGGTTACCTGTGGCCATTAGGGAATCACAAAGGCTGTTTGACGACTGAACATGACAAATTATGCCTGGGTGTCACAGACAGGCGCTCACGGTGTGATGTTTGCTGTAAAAATCACCCGCGTTTTGTCACATGTTAGCAACTCTGTATTGATTCTTTCACTAAAGTGGCAAATTTCTTCTCGCAATGTTTGTTTCCTCCACGACAGGTCTACAATGGAAGTGGTCTAGTCTCCATTTTACATTAGATAATTGGCAAGTTTATGCCAATCCTATCACGTTTCTGATAAAAAAATGTTATGATTTACAATTTACAAGCGTGGTTGTGTTAATGTGTGAAGGAGAGGCTGGTGTATTGACAGCCTAGACCGATCTGCTCGCTGTCAACTCACGTCAACGTCACGCCAATAATTCTACAACAGAAGTGAAGTAGTAATACGATATGATAAACAAAGTCATGATGCAAACAAATCAGCAGTTTTAACACAAGAATTCTACGTGCTACCAATTACCTGTGGGGACCTAGCTGACGGGTCTAGTAATGTTAGACCTAGCTGACGGGTCTAGTAATGTTAGACCTAGCTGACGGGTCTAGTAATGTTAGACCTAGCTGACGGGTCTAGTAATGTTAGACCTAGCTGACTGGTCTAGTGATGCTATACCTAGCTGACGGGTCTAGTAATGTTAGACCTGTCTGTCTGGTCTAGTGATGTTAGACCTAGCTGACTGGTCTAGTAATATTATACCTAGCTGACTGGTCTAGTGATGTTAGACCTAGCTGACTGGTCTTGTGATGTTAGACCTAGCTAACGGGTCTGTTAATGTTAGACCTAGCTGACTGGTCTAGTGATGTTATACCTAGCTTACTGGTCTAATGATGTTAGACCTAGCTGACTGGTCTTGTGATGTTAGACCTAGCTAACGGGTCTGTTAATGTTAGACCTAGCTGACTGGTCTAGTGACGTTAGACCTAGCTGACGGGTCTAGTGATGTAAGACCTAGCTGACTGGTCTAGTGATGTTAGGCCTAACTAACGGGTCTGTTAATGTTAGAACTGGCTGACGGGTCTAGTAATGTTAGACCTAGCTGATGGGTCTAGTAATGTTAGACCTAGCTGACGGGTCTAGTGATGTAAGACCTAGCTGACTGGTCTAGTGATGTTAGACCTAGTTGACGAGTCTTGTGATGTTAGACCTAGCTGACTGACCCAGTAATGTAAGACTTAGCTGACTGGTGTTATTGGTCGTGAGTATTTGAGTGACAGCAGACAAACAGTTTGACAGAAATGGCTTGTCACCCGGTTAACCGCCATGTTCCTCAATCACTCGGGTAGAAAGGTGTGGACAGTTTTACCCTTACCACTTCCGGCTGTCTTGGCTCAGCACATCAGAGTTATGGATGGACAGACAAACTTGTGACGGATTAATGGTTAAGAAATATGATGGATAGAGAACCATATCATGTATTACTTCCGGTCCGACAACACGTGTGTACTCGTTCCCTACCTGTTTTAGATAGACCTAGTTCCTGCTACGTCTATACCTGTAGTAGAACGAAATATACAGGCACCTGCGACATTAACACTTGAAGACAACCAGATATACCCAAGTCACCAGTAAAACGGGAAACGAATGACAACTCGCTGTAATGATGTCGCAATAAGCCGCTCCAGGAACTAAGCATGGCGTCAAATTGCATCAGACGTATGCTTGTTGATCTTACTAGTTGCGTCTGATAGAGTAAACCTAGCACCAAACATCACCAGACACCAACTATTCTTGGTTGAGTAAAATACAATGAACACTGTTCACAGTCCCTTATACAATTCTACATTAAATAGAATGGGGCGATATTTTGATTATTTCCCATTTCTGAAAATTAATATCATGGGTTCGCATAGATATTGAATTGTAATATTATATCTGTATAATATGTATTTTTCTGTCCGTTTCTAATTTTTAGTCTAATTCTGTGATTAAATCGTTATATAGTTGACGTTAAGATTGAACAGAGATCGTGGTAGAGTTTACATCATCGGAGAGCTGAGCGCTGATCACGCTGATTATCACCAGTTGTTCCGCCCCGCATTGTTTTCATATTTACTGTCTTCTAAGTGATAATTAATCAATCGATCAATCAATCAATTCTGACGTCACAATGTTGATATAAAATGAGGTAGTACGCAAATGTGTTCACATATCGTCTGCTGGATGACCGAACTACTTGGTTGTGAAGCGGACGTAAAACCACGAAATCAATCAATCAAATGTGTTTACTCATTGTATAGCATTATTACTGCTGTTTTGTGTTCGAACCGTTACATTGTACTCCGTGAAACACCTAGTTTACAGTCAATCCTATTGACTTTTAGACCAGGCGCTTCAAGTTATACGGATTTTCATAAACTGTCGGTATGCGGTGTCAGATCAAAACAAAACATAGAAAAACCACGTTTTTTCAAAATCATCATGTTATATCTTACATTTGATGTGCTATTTAAACTTGGACCTTAGTTATCGCCACTACTTATTACGTGGCTGTCAGAGTAATTACATTTCGTGTTTTACACCTGGTGGGAAGTCACTGAAATTATTTCGTTTTAAATTGTACATCAAAACCAAAAATATGCATATCTTTTGTAACATTTTTTCTCTCTCACGGAATTATGTTAATTAAGTATGTTTTGGTGATTTATATGGTACCGTCGGAGTGTTCAATAAATTACTGACTATTCACACGAAATTCGATAATTATTATTTACTGTATTCCAACCCTTATGTTAACTACTTAGTCCCAGACATAATTTCCATGTCAAAACCACAACAGCAGATATCATTAAATGTGTCAGCATTTAAATTCTACATGTTTTTGTAATGTGAACACGATAATCCCATAATGAGTTCCTTAAGTGGGGTCTCCCTACAATGGATCAAAGAGCTTTATACGCTCGTCGCCAATTCGAAAATAGCGTACAACAACTGACCAGCTAAATTCAGCCAGAGACGTATGGCTTTATCTGTCCCTGATTCAGCAATCATTTGTGAACATTGTACTAGTTTATATGCAGGCGAAGATCTAAAATTCTGACAAAAACACATGACACGCGCTGTGTTGGTGGTTCAAACAACTGACACACAGTTGCGTTTGGTTGTCTGAGACAACTTTGTGTATTTCGGTTGGCTGTTTTTATAGTAAAGATACTTACTTTTAATAAAAAATAACTATCAAGCATCTATATATATTACAATGTAGAACTAACTATTTGTTGTACCAAGATTGTCTTGGTTTGCCCAGTTTTAACCATTGTCTTTGATGCCAGTTAAACATTGACTTTACCGTTAACTGACTTGATGCCCGTTACACCACACACCTAGATGCCCAATTAACCATTGACCTTTATTCCCGTTGAGATATAGTGTTGCTTGCATTACATTAGGTGAAAGTAGGAATCACATATGTCGTTTTGGACCAGAGGTAAGCATTCATTGGCAGTGAAGTAAACCTGATAGGTGTAGGTTTTTATCAGTAGGAAAATTCTACTCTAGGAAAACAGTACAAAACATGTATCATTGACAACTCCGGGCAGTAACCACAATGTGTAGCATTGACAACTCTGGGCAGTAACAACAACGTGTAGCATTGACAACTCTGGGCAGTAACCACAAGGTGTAGCATTGACAACTCTGGGCAGTAACCACAATGCGTAGCATTGACAACTCTGGGCAGTAACCTCAATGTGTAGCATTGACAACTCTGGGCAGTAACCACAATGTGTAGCATTGACAACTCCGGGCAGTAACCACAATGCGTAGCATTGACAACTCTGGGCAGTAACCACAATGTGTATCAACACTCTAAATCTACCTGGTTATCATTGCCCTATTGTCACCACGTGCTTGTCCGTTCGAGTTTGTTTTACTTAGCTTAAAAATACGAATTTGTATAAAGGGCATTGTTTTTCCTCTGCCGCTGACAGTAAATAGAATTGGCCAGATCTATTCAGCCCCAAGCATGGCTACGTTTGTCGGACGTGTTTTGTTGTTCTCTGTAAAAGCGATAACCTGTAGAGTTGTTTACCTGTGACACATATGTATGTTACATCGTTTACCACACCTTAGGAGATATTTGTCTCGACTTTTATTTGTATTGACGTGATGACCACTGACCAATCGCGTGACCATTAATCGAGTAGCCCCTCTGGCTGGACTTCAGTGATGCGCCGTGGGTACTTTAAAATGATCAAGACCTACACATGTCCGATAGAAATCAAAATCACATTATTGTACAGTCCGATTGTATAAACTGCCCGTCACAAATCCAAACGCGAAACAAATGTCATTTGGCTGCAGGCACGACGCCATTACCGTACCATGTTATCGCACAGAAACAATCGCCGCCACACTTCGGCTACCACAATGGCACCGATCAAATTGATGGCGAGATTGCTGGATAGCTAGCGGTTTTACTGAGGTAGCCATTCGTCTCCCTAATAGTGTGCCGCGTGTGATACAAGTTTGTTTGTATACATTGTCACATATGGGAAAGGTTTACATAATCTCCCTGTGGGGATGCTGTAGTGTTGTGATATAGGTCAATCACATCATTACTTCAAAAGAATCGAGTCTTCTCATCTCACTGTACAAATCGACCAGTGTCTTAAAGAAATGTGTGAACTACCTGGTGATAATATCAACAATGATTATGGTTATTACGACAAGTAGCCACTAATTGATAGATATATAGATGTCAAAATATAATTCATTGTTTCTAAAACTTAATATGTATCATAAACATTCTTTACAAGAGACGTATATACTACAATTAATACGTCTCTGACTTTACCAAGCGATTTTTCATGTTCTGTGCATGTCAGTATGATCAAACTGCCATTTCAGTGATTATTTTACGATACGTTTTTAGATGTATCTGTAACAGGTTTAGTTGATGCTAAGTTGTCTACTTACCCTCCCCGAACTAAATAGCTAAGTTGTCTACGTACCCTCCCCGTACGTTATAGCTAAGTTGTTTGCCTTCCCTCCTCGAACGTTATAGCTAAGTTGTCTATTTACCCTCCCCGAACGTTATAGCTAAGTTGTCTATTTTCCCTCCCCGAACGTTATAGCTAAGTTGTCTATTTTCCCTCCCCGAACGTTATAGCTAAGTTGTCTACTTACCCTCTCCGAACGTTATAGCTAAGTTGTCTACGTACCCTCCTCGAAAGTTATAGCTAAGTTGTTTGCCTTCCCTCCTCGAACGTTATAGCTAAGTTGTCTATTTACCCTCCCCGAACGTTATAGCTAAGTTGTCTACTTACCCTCCCCGAACGTTACTAAGTTGTCTACTTACCCTCTCCGAACGTTATAGCTAAGTTGTCTACGTACCCTCCTCGAACGTTATAGCTAAGTTGTTTGCCTTCCCTCCTCGAACGTTATAGCTAAGTTGTCTACTTACCCTCTCCGAACGTTATAGCTAAGTTGTCTACTTACCCTCCCCGAACGTTATAGCTAAGTTGTCTACTTACCCTCCCCGAACGTTATAGCTAAGTTGTCTACTTACCCTCCTCGAACGTTATAGCTAAGTTGTCTACTTACCCTCCCCGAACGTTATAGCTAAGTTGTCTACTTACCCTCCCCGAACGTTATAGCTAAGTTGTCTACTTACCCTCCTCGAACGTTATAGCTAAGTTGTCTACTTACCCTCCCCGAACGTTATAGCTAAGTTGTCTACTTACCCTCCCCGAACGTTATAGCTAAGTTGTCTACTTACCCTCCTCGAACGTTATAGCTAAGTTGTCTACTTACCCTCCCCGAACGTTATAGCTAAGTTGTCTACTTACCCTCCTCGAACGTTATAGCTAAGTTGTCTACTTACCCTCCCCGAACGTTATAGCTAAGTTGTCTACTTACCCTCCTCGAACGTTATAGCTAAGTTGTCTACTTACCCTCCCCGAACGTTATAGCTAAGTTGTCTACTTACCCTCCTCGAACGTTATAGCTAAGTTGTCTACTTACCCTCCCCGAACGTTATAGCTAAGTTGTCTACTTACCCTCCTCGAACGTTATAGCTAAGTTGTCTACTTACCCTCCCCGAACGTTATAGCTAAGTTGTCTACTTACCCTCCTCGAACGTTATAGCTAAGTTGTCTACTTACCCTCCCCGAACGTTATAGCTAAGTTGTCTACTTACCCTCCTCGAACGTTATAGCTAAGTTGTCTACTTACCCTCCCCGAACGTTATAGCTAAGTTGTCTACTTACCCTCCTCGAACGTTATAGCTAAGTTGTCTACTTACCCTCCCCGAACGTTATAGCTAAGTTGTCTACTTACCCTCCTCGAACGTTATAGCTAAGTTGTCTACTTACCCTCCCCGAACGTTATAGCTAAGTTGTCTACTTACCCTCCTCGAACGTTATAGCTAAGTTGTCTACTTACCCTCCCCGAACGTTATAGCTAAGTTGTCTACTTACCCTCCTCGAACGTTATAGCTAAGTTGTCTACTTACCCTCCCCGAACGTTATAGCTAAGTTGTCTACTTACCCTCCTCGAACGTTATAGCTAAGTTGTCTACTTACCCTCCCCGAACGTTATAGCTAAGTTGTCTACTTACCCTCCTCGAACGTTATAGCTAAGTTGTCTACTTACCCTCCCCGAACGTTATAGCTAAGTTGTCTACTTACCCTCCTCGAACGTTATAGCTAAGTTGTCTACTTACCCTCCCCGAACGTTATAGCTAAGTTGTCTACTTACCCTCCTCGAACGTTATAGCTAAGTTGTCTACTTACCCTCCCCGAACGTTATAGCTAAGTTGTCTACTTACCCTCCTCGAACGTTATAGCTAAGTTGTCTACTTACCCTCCCCGAACGTTATAGCTAAGTTGTCTACTTACCCTCCTCGAACGTTATAGCTAAGTTGTCTACTTACCCTCCCCGAACGTTATAGCTAAGTTGTCTACTTACCCTCCTCGAACGTTATAGCTAAGTTGTCTACTTACCCTCCCCGAACGTTATAGCTAAGTTGTCTACTTACCCTCCCCGAACGTTATAGCTAAGTTGTCTACTTACCCTCCTCGAACGTTATAGCTAAGTTGTCTACTTACCCTCCCCGAACGTTATAGCTAAGTTGTCTACTTACCCTCCCCGAACGTTATAGCTAAGTTGTCTACTTACCCTCCTCGAACGTTATAGCTAAGTTGTCTACTTACCCTCCCCGAACGTTATAGCTAAGTTGTCTATTTACCCTCCCCGAACGTTATATCTAAGTTGTCTACTTACCCTCCTCGAACGTTATAGCTAACTTGTCTACTTACCCTCCCCGAACGTTATAGCTAAGTTGTCTGCTTTCCCTCATCCAATATTGAAATCTTAATTTTGTACTTCCTGTCCCGTAAAGTTATGTTTAACATTTCATCACTTATGGAAACGATTCATGATATATCAGGATGCTAGAAAACACACATATTACAAAGAAAAAGAAAAATACATCAGGTCTTTCAATTATATATTACTATATTTACACTTGATGAATATATCAGAATAAAACGAATACATCATTTGTAATTATTCCAAAACAATAAGTAGTAAGTCAGTCTACAATTACAATTTAATCAATAAATAAGCACTTCATAAAGGACACGTACTATACAAAACAAAGAAATCCGGCCGGCACAATTTTACGTTAGTGTTCTGTTTATAATAGATGTAATTAAAAATACCGTTTAGCTATAGGAAGCTATTCTATTATACCAGTTCTCGCGACACAATAAAACATACCGTGTATTAAAGTTATCAATTTTATCGACAAAACGTTTTGTTTTTAACTAAATTTCTCATAAAACAATCAAACATTCTATGTATAAGAGTTATGATTTATCAACAAAACAATTCCTTTATAACTACACACTTCTCCCTAAACAATAAAATATTCTGTAACATTTACTAATATATGATTCCAAAACATCCATGTACAGTATATCAGTTATCAAACAAAGACATATTCTATACAAAATATCTCTCATGAAACTGTAAAAATACTCTATATATAATATTTATCTATAGCAAAAAATACATTTTATGTATAATAGTAATCATTAAACAATAAAACGCTCTATGGATAACAATTATCATTGAACAACGAAATGTTCTTGGTATAACAATTATCATTCAACAGTAAAACGTTTTTTGTATAACAATTATCATTTAACAGTCAAATGTTCTTTGTATAACAATTATCATTTAACAGTCAAACGTCCTTTGTATAACAGTTATCATTTAACAGTCCAACGTTATTTGTATAACAGTTATCATTTAACAGTCAAACGTTCTTTGTATTACAATTATCATTTAACAGTCAATCGTTCTTTGTATAACAATTACCATTTAACAGTCAAACGTTCTTTGTATTACAATTATCATTTAACAGTCAATCGTTCTTTGTATAACAATTATCATTTAACAGTCCATCGTTCTTTGTATAACAATTATCATTTAACAGTACAACGTTCTTTGTATAACAATTATCATTTAACAGTCGATCGTTCTTTGTATAACAATTATCATTTAACAGTCCAACGTTATTTGTATAACAGTTATCATTTAACAGTCCAACGTTCTTTGTATAACAGTTATCATTTGACAGTCCAACGTTCTTTGTATAACAATTATCATTTAACAGTCAATCGTTCTTTGTATAACAATTATCATTTAACAGTCAAACGTTCTTTGTATAACGGTTATCATTTAACAGTCCAACGTTCTTTGTATAACAGTTATCATTTGACAGTCCAACGTTCTTTGTATAACAATTATCATTCAACAGTAAAACGTTTTTTGTATAACAATTATCATTCAACAGTAAAACGTTTTTTTGTATAACAAGTATTATTTAACAGTCAAATGTTCTTTGTATAACAATTATCATTTAACAGCCAAACGTCCTTTGTATTACAATTATCATTTAACAGTCAAACGTTCTTTGTATAACAATTATCATTTAACAAAAAAAGGTTCCATGTATAAAATTATCATTAGCAAAAAAAGGTTCCATGTATAAAATTATCAATTAATAAAACAAAGTATATGCATAACATTTATCCTTTAACAAAAAAGGTTCCATGCATAACAATTATCATTCAACACAAAACAAAGTTCTATGTATAGCATTTATCATTTAACAGCCAAACGTCCTATGTATTGCATTTATCATAAAACAATAAAACGTTCTATGTATAACATTTATCATTGAACAATAAAAACGTTCTATGTATAACATTTATCATAAAACAATAAAACGTTCTATATATAACATTTATCATTGAACAATAAAAACGTTCTATGTATAACATTTATCATAACACAATAAAATGTCTATGTATAACAATTATCATTTAACACCGAAACGATCTATGTATAACATTTATCATAAACCAATAAAACGTTCCATATATAACATTTATCATAAAACAATAAAATGTCTATGTATAACAATTATCATTTAACAAACAAAAATTTCTTCGTGAAACAATTATCATTTTACAATAAAACGTTCTCCGTGAAAAAGTTGTTATTTAATACCAAAACGTTCTACGTATTACAGTTTTCATTTAACATACACCTCTCTGTGTATACAGCTATTAATTAACAATAAAAAGTTTTATTTATTATGGTTATCATTTAACTGTACAAGGTCTGTGTATAAAGTTATCTTTTTTTTTGTTCTTTAATTATGAAACGTTCTATTGGTAACAGTTATCATTTAACAATAAAAATAAAAAAAAATATGTGTTACAGTCATTATTGAGTAGTAGCCGTTCTATATGTTACCTATATACCATAATAAAACGTTGTATTTAGAATTTTAACATTGTATATCAAACTGTTATCAATAAATCATAAGATATTCTTTACATGTTAGTGAAAAAAAAAAAAAAAAAGGTAATTTATCTAATTATAAGTTAATTTCAGCATAATTTTGCGCTATATGAATGGTCATTATTATAATGAATATATATATCCAACAGTGACCATTTAACAATTAAACATTGTATCTATAATGACTACCAATAAACACTAAATTATTGTATAAACATTGTATATGTATTATAATTATCATAGTATATCAATTCTATCTTCTTGTAATATGATGTATATGCACATGTAACTGTTCTGTTTCACTGTGTCTTGAAAAAGGAGAGGATCACTCCGAAAATTTGAGAACCTAAACTTGTCCACACTGTTGGAATTACTTCTTTGCCCCATATTATAATTATCAGTAAACATTACATTATTGTATATAATCATAGCAGTAACCATTTAACAATAAAACATTGTATATGTATTATAATTATCAGTAAACATTAAATTATTGTAAATACAACAATTTTCATTTAACATTAAACATTGTACATGTATTATAATTATCAGTAAACATTACATTATTGTATATAATCATAACAGTAACCATTTAACAATAAAACATTGAATATGTATTATAATTATCAGTAAACATTAAATTATTGTATATACAACAATTTTCATTTAACATTAAACATTGTACATGTATTATAATTTTCAGTAAACATTAAATTATTGTATATAATCATAACAGTTGCCATTTAACAATAAAAAAAACCATTGTACATAGTAACTTGAAGGCAAATAGCAAAGCACCATATAAAGGACTTCAAAATTTGAAACAACAAATAACTTACACAGAAGCCAGGCCCAACCTCATCAGTCATCATTGTAATTAAACAATACGTCTATAAGTTAAATATCAAGAAACCGAGAACATTCCCTTTATAAGAAATTTCTTTATAAGAACACTGGTCTCTGTACACAGACAATCCATCCCCGCCAAACATTTGAGACAAAGATTGCTGCATTACGACGTCTCAAAAGACACTGTCAGTGATTTTAAATTCAAAGTGCCCATTGTTTGATATTTCTCACACTAAAATCTGCCCTCTGGTTGGTCAGTTACTCTGTCAAGTGTGAAAATAACGAAATATGTTGTTTGTCACAGAAGAAAAATTGCAACAACAATGTTTTAACCGTAAAATCTTATATGTCGTCGATATAAAAGTAATACATGGGGTGATTAAACGGTATCGGGAAAAAATATACATGTTTTTAAACGGGACACCATTCAATTTATTTTATACATTGTAATATGTTTTTTTAAACGGGACACCATTAAATTTATTTTATACATTGTAATATGTTTTTTTAAACGGGACACCATTCAATTTATTTTATACATTGTAATATGTGTTTTTAAAGTCAAACAACGAAAATACTGCTGCATCCAAACATGTGGGAATACATAATAGTTGGCGCCAGGTTCTAATGACGTCACGCTTGACAACAAAGCTGCGCACCATTTTGAATGGGTTACTCAGTGTAATTCTGCTATCTTACTGCAATTATCTTATAAGATACTAATTTGGCCGTTCTGATTGGTCAATAAAAAGGATATTTGAAGATATAACATTTCGTAAAGCTTCACTGCAGTGAAGATACACATTTTTATCTGATAATTTCTGATATTTCACTGGTGACAATGATATAAAGCGGTGTATGTTTTAGAGCTCTCAGCAAACAATACACATTCTATATTACAGTTACAAATATCCAAAAACATTGCACTTTCTATATATAACGCTTTTCATTATGACTTTTTGCCCAATATTATTTTTTCAAGTTTTATCATATGGCCTAAAACAAGCCTAACATAAAACCTGATGACTCTGGCCTATATACTGGACCCAATTTGTACACATCTTGTTTCAATGTGAGGGTTTGGTAATAAAAATATGGATATTTAGACAAAAAACTTGCACGTTTTTGTGCATGAACAGCTTTGCGGACTTATGCAAAGATCACTCTTCTTTTTTCAATATATACCGCATGACCCCGCGCACTAACAAGGAACATAAAGGTTATTTATCAAATAATAAAGCATTGTGTAGGTTACGACAGTTAAAAATCAATACATCACTATATGTATAACAGTTCTCATAAAACAAAGAAATATTTTATGTATAACTGTTCCGATTAATATTAAAACATTAAAAATAGAAAATTCCATCATTTTTCATTAACAATGAAATGTTCTGTGTATAACTGTTAAAATTCATATTGACAAATCAAAACATTCTATGCATATCAGTTTTCATTAAACAATTAACGATGAATGTATAGAGTTCGTACTCCGAAATAGAACACTGAGACGTTTACGACAGTCAATTCATCAATTATTATTGATTGACAACAAGGTACCGCCATACATAATACAACGATATGATACATAGCACCGGGTAACATTTGTCGGGAGATTTATTTCGGGAACATAAAACACCTTATTACTCAAGGATGACTGACTTTCATCGCTATAATAGCGCGAAGAAGATGAATATTCAACCTTTGTCACGGCCTGTCACTGCTGTGACGTTTATTTGATAAATATGCTGCATAAACCGAGGATTACAATAAGTCATATCATACAATACTGATTCATACATAGCAGGTAATTGATGGATGGTACTTAATACTGACTGTGTATACCCGCCGTGCCATTCAATTCTCGATTTGTACCTGCATACATAACATCAATCAAACAGGCTATTTTTGACAAAGTACAACAGTAGGTAATAATTGATACTGCCATTGTTGCACGAGACTATTGATAGATACGACAGTGGTTGTACCAGTTCTATATTACATTGAACCGGACGACTCATCGGTTCAAGTACAACATATACGGTGTAACAATGCGTAATATACACACTCACGTAACACCTACACGCCGATCACGTGCACGTAACACCAACAGTTTTGATGAAAAGACAGAGAGGATATATCTCAACAAAATGAAAAGAAAAACAGGACGAGCCTTCAACACCGACTGTAAAAGAATATTGATCAAAACGACACTAGTTGTATAAGAAAATTGATAAATACGACATTTGTTGTTTAAGAAAATTGAAAGGCAAGGCGTTGCATCACAAAGACAGGTATTGGATAACTATGAGGTCAGACAGAAGGAAATTGAGACACAGTTTTGCCCTGATACGGAAAATAAGTAACCTCAGTGTTACCTACTGTGATAACAAAATATTTCTAAATGACGAAACCAATCAACCTTAGATACCTGTTCACACGTCCAGAATCACAGACAATAAACATTTTGATCACTGTAACCCATCCGCTGACAATGCTAATATTACACATTAATACGAAGAGGATATCCTCTTACTTGCGGCTGATTATCAATCATATCTATGTCACTAGTTTTGCAGATTGTTAAAACTGCCGTATGATAATTGATACTCAACACAAATCATTGATATATCTGTTCATGATATTTCGAGATTTTTAAAAGCCTTACTACCACTTTTAATCACGATTCCATCGGCGAGAGCTGGTCTGGATCAAGTGTAAGGCTAAAGTGTATCAATAGGCCATATGCTAAGCGTCTATCCTGATAATAACACAATTACATATTCAAAAATATATTTACTAATTTAAAAGAAATAAATAGTTGTTAAATTAAATTCTTTAACAAATTGATTATTTCTTATATTACACGGGTAAAATGTAATAAATGGTACATTGATTAAAAAGTATGAAAAGCAAATATTCAAAAAGATGTCCGAACACAAAAATACCACACGACGACACGACGCATATATAATAGAAAAATGATAAGCTGGCGTTGTAGAAGTTAAGATTCAGAGCGCCAGTTCGTGCCCCTGTCATATCTGTCAGTGGGGAGAGACATCCGTCACCAACCAGCAGACCCATTACTCTAAAGCGTACAGCTAATGTCAGCGAGACAACGTTTGGTGCAATATAGCTGATGATGTATGTCGCTATAAGTCAGTGACGAGGTGTGATGGCGCTCCACACGACCTGTCCTCCACACGTCATTGTCCTCATCACATGTCCTCGTGCCGTCAACCAACAGACAGTTATATAGCGAGCATATTAAAACACGCACCTGTCAGCCATACACGTCAAGTAGACAGGTCTAACACCGTGACAGTGTGGGGCCAGATCTGTAATACTAAAAGTGATGGACATATTAGTACACTTATCAATTAAAATGTCCAAATAATACCTGCTTGATCAAAACTAAAACATTGAAGGTATAACCCAATTAACAGTTGAACATTTCAAATTAGGTAATGCTTGAATTTTATAATTTTATAATTTTGTTAACGTCGCACGAAATTTTAAGCATTTTCAAACCAATTTTGACAAACCCTTCGACTACATGTGTATTCTATTTATTGAAGCACTACATATATTTCTTCCAAAATTACTATGAATTTTCTCACGATGCACTGGGTAAACAGAGAAAGTATTGTTGTTTAAATATCGTTATAACACCAACGTGAAGGTTATAGTTGGGGAGAGTTTTCAGTGGTTGATATAAAGGTAACGCACCTTCACAGATGTTGTCAATTTATTATTTGGTTTTGAAATTAAACCAAGATTCACATAATTGGAATCTGCAGAAAGCGGAACCCATGGAGTTTCGAGGGTGAGTTGAGGTAATGTAGCAGTAATGTAGACTTCTACACATAATCATTGTTACATTATGTTACCGAATGTCACATAATGTCTGTATTGTACCGTCAGTAAATTTTAGATTAATTTGACCAGAGACGAACATGTATATACTTTATATGTCTCTGGTCAGTACACATGTCACAACGAGTAAGTAAAACACAAACAGGTTGACACAAAGGAGTTATATTTGAAACTATGATGTAAAATAATTGTGGTATTCTGTAACTTTATGATTTTCATTCAATAGCTAAATTTCCTTAAATAGTTGGAAAGGTACATGCGTATGTATATCACTTGTCTACCTGTCAATATAAAGTATGTTAACTTATCAGCACTTACACAGAAATATTACCATCGAATACATAGCATCATTGTACTAACGAATGCGTAACATGATTCACCAAGAACCGTAAACGTAGTTAGCGACGTGCCCAAAATACTACTGGAAATACATGACAAAATTCAAAGGGAGTCATTTGTAAACGACATACCCCAAATACTACTGGAAATAAATGTACAATACTTAAAACGGAGTCATTTGTTTGTGACGCATTCCAAATAACAAAAACAAATATATAACATGATTCAAAAAGGTGATATATTACCGATATATGAAATGAAAGTATCCTATTTAAGTATTCACCTAAATGTAAATATGGAAGATAAAATCTTATGTAGCTATATGGCCATACAAAATACCACAACTACCAAATCCTTGTCCTTATGTAACCTAGCAGGACTCCTTGTGTAGGACTTTTCTGTATGAGGATTATGGATTGATTAGTCGTTAGTGGTAACTTCCTACGGCTGGTAAATGTCACACTTCAGAAAGTCCGACGTCAGCTATTCTACTGCCAAAATTTAATTATCATGACATAAAATATGGAACGCACTCACTCCAAAGATTTATTTTCAGAGCTGGAATAAAAATCAAATACTAGATAGCATAAAGATATTCTTGGGTCAGCTGGTGTGCCCTCAAGGTAAACAAGTATTAGAAAGTATGACCTACAAACTATATATAGTAGACTAGCTCTTTTGTGATTCTTCATCAGGTTGGTTAAGGTTTAGGATTCTATCAACAGCGAAGCTCCTAAAGGACGTGTTTTCATATGTGTAATAACATGCGGGTATGACTGAGGCGGTACTTTGGTGTATTTGCCTCCTTGCGATAGCGTGGATCTAATGCCGACATGAGAGTGTTACTTCACTGAAATACTATGCAGAAGGTACCCAGCACAATGGTCCTTATACATGACAAGGACAATAGGTAAACTAATGCGATAATGACTTTTAGTGTCTCATAAGCCAGATTTGGCTGGATGTCGATATCTGATTGATTTAAATTTTGAAGTAGCTTTTAATTTTTGTAAAGTCTGTTGTTTTAATGGTTATCGATATGTGACACTTAGATAAAATAAACTGTATTGTATTACGTTTAGCAGGTAATAACAACAACTGTGTTTGTAAGGACTTTAGCTTGTCTCCCCTTTACAAGGGGTGAACGTACAAAGTCATTACTTCAAAAGCAAATTACAATAAGGCTACTGTTATATACCCTTGACCATTCCACCCGTTATAGTTAGACAATAAACCCGCCAGACGAACTGTCTTGTCATTGTCATGCTTTCTTCTGTTGTGCTCTTCATGACTGTTTAGCAACTTACATATGCTTATGGGCTTGCAAATTGACACAAGTCTGATAATGGTGTTTTGAACATTTCATCTATGTATAGATATACATATATACTTTCAAGCAAACATCCAGATCTATTTAGGAAACCTTTCAAGCTGTGACTGCATCACATAGGGAAAGTGTATTGTGCAACTCGTAATTGGCACGTGCTGTCACCTTGTTGGGAACGTGATGGCCATGTAGACATGGTGATGCCTCGGAGATGCAACTAAGTCTGCACTTGTTTGTCTTCATGGCTGCAGTGGCACATACCATTTCTTGGAATACTCAGAAGGGAGATAACCTATCAGCTAATTTATTCCATTATACTACGTAAATAAAACGTTAATAGAAAGTTTGTCAAGGACCATCACAAACTTCTTGTGTTTAACATTGCTAAGCTGTCTTCTTTATTGTACCATTTAATGGTTTGATGTCTCGCATAATAAGTAGATATTGTCTGAGTAGTCGTTATACACAAGTAAACACACTTAACAAAATCAAAATACAGAATCCAGTACTTTAGCCACCGCTGGAGAGAATTTATATAGGCTTTGCCTGTTATTCCTTCCAATTGACTTGTAACAACCTTGTCAATAAAATTTGTTGAAACGAAAAACAAAATCAGAACTTAATTTGTCACCAACATATAAAATTTCACAATTGGAACCGAGGAGAACAGTGTTTGGTGATAAAAATAAGGTAGTTGTAGAACATCGGATTCACACAAGACGTGAACGCCACGAACAATGCTCTGGCTTGTTGTAAACGAATACATGACACTTTTATAATAGATGTTCTCTAATGATAGGTTTCATCATAACAACCCGGAACGTCAACGGTACAGATCACGTCAAACACGGAATCAGAGGCCACATTTCCCGGGATTTGTTTAAATATCTATAACCTTACATGACGGAGACTGTAAAGAATATAAACCGAAATTGACTTTCTGTACAAATCGTTTTAACAAATACGGGCACTGGGCATGAATTATCTTAAAGACTAAAATATTATTACCAGACTTTTGCTAACATTTGGACGCTTGATAAAGTAATCATTTTACACTACATTCGTCCTGGCATTGATTTAACTATTCCAGCGTTGATACAGGAAATTGCATTTTTAATTTCAGTGAATAACATGAACAGAATCATGTGCAGCGCAAGTATTAGCTAATACTATGTGTTCCGATCTTTGACTCAATTCCTCAAAAAAGCAAATTGCTGTTCGTATGTTTAAACGCTCTGAAATTACCCAGCTTTTTTTCAAGAATCAGTAAAACAAGTAAATAGTCAGTTGAGACTGTGTGTCTGACAACAAAAGTAATTGGTAACGACCAAATACGGAGAAAACATAATATCCTTCGAAGTATGTGTTAGTAATAGTCCGTTTGGGATAAGTAAGTATTACACTATCTGTAAGTTGTAGACTGCCTGTATAGCATGGTACAGTAGTCCAGTGGTAGGACGTCGGACTCGTGACCGAAGGGCTGCGGATTCGAGTCACGGCAAGGCACTGTGTTGTATCTTTGAGCAAGATACTTTACTCCGCTTGTTCCAGTCTACTCAGCTGTAAATGAGCACGTGGTTGGGCAGCGCTAGAGTTGTTGAATGCTAGCTGTTAGCGTCGAAGTGGCAGCTCCGGCTGTATGCTCCTCAGGGAGGTGAGAAAGATATTGGCTGGTTGCAAAGGCCCTATAACCACGGATAATTATTTGTGAACCGCTTTGAGACGACCTACGAACTAGGTTGTGATAAAGCGGTATATAAGAACCTCGAATTATTATGAACAAACTGTTATTAAGTTGTATGCTTATTCTATAAGTAAGTATACACTAAGTGTTAGTTAATATCTGTTTTGGATGAACCTTACTGTAAGTGACATTTCGTTTTGAATAAGTAAGCATTACACTGTCCATATTATGAACAAACTGTTATTAAGTTGTATGCTGTATTTGACATGTTTTTCAAGTTCAAGTTCTTTAGTACTTTAAGTCGGTTGACTTATCAAAGGCATATTTGATATATGTAGGTATTAGACTATTTGTAATATTTGAAAGATGAGATTTTCTGGAAAATACAGCAAAGTCCAGAATTTCCCCCAAATACCACCACTTATTTCTCACTGTCCTTCAAATTCCGCTCGTTAGGAAAACATTGAAAATAACAACTAATAAATCGAAGTTAAAACAACATGTAAGGAACATTGAAATGTCCCGCGGTCGTTTGAACATGCCATGATCATGTCCCGGTATCCAGAAAAACACGGATGACATCATTAACAGAACATGATATTTATTTATCATAGGTACTAAACCTAGATTAACGAGCTCGAGATTATTTTACTGAAATACAGCATTTTGAAATACCATAGACGTATAAACTATAAAGTGGCTTCATATAGGTAGGTCTCTGAAATACACCTGACGCACCGTGAGCGTCAGTGATCTTCGCCATAATAGGAGAAGGTGTTATGGTTAATTATTGCAATGGGAAAACATGCGGAAAAAACTGCAAATACAACGCTTATTTTTACTCAAACTTACGAAACAAAAAATAGGTTTTAACTGGTCATTCAGTAAAATATCTATACCGGAAGCAAACTTTGATTATTCTCTCGCAACTCATGTCGATGAAAACTGGTATGTATTACAGTTATCAAATAGTCACAAATTAACCACAACACAACAATTTCAATTAATTTTATCTTTAATACTAATGTATTGGCAAGTTATTGTTGTGGTATATAAATATTATATAAAAATAATTTGGAGTGACCAGTGGGAACAAAGGATCACCCAAATTAATTTCCAGCTAACCATAAAATTGATATGCATCAATTAATCATTGAACTGTGCTAAAAAAAAAGGTGATCTGAAGTTTTATGCTAGACAGTCCTCAAAATGAAATACTCTCCATAAAGATCATGCTCACCAGTCCCATGTGCTCTGCCCTGAGCAGCACACAATATACCACGACGTTAGAATGAACGAACATCATCTGTAAAAAGAAAAAAACACTGGCGCAAGAAAATATTCTAATTGGGTGGGTGGGAGGGTAAAATTTGCAATTGCCTTGGCTTAGACTTGAGATAGTTGGCCGTGATGTGAACTGGAACTAGTCAGCGTTGCCTTAGACTTGAAATAGTTGGCCGTGATGTGGACTGGAGTTAGTCGGCCTTGGCTTAGACTTGAGATATTTGGCCGTTTGGTGGACTGGAGTTAGTCGGTCTTGGCTTAGACTTGAGATATTTGGCCGTGTATTGGACTAAAGCTAGTAGGCCATGGCTTAAACTTGAGATAGTTGGCCGTGTGTTGGACTGAAGCTAGTCGGCATTGGCGTAGACTTGAGATAGTTGGCCGTGATGTGGACTGGATTTAGTCGGTCTTGGCTTAGACTTGCGATATTTGGCCGTGTATTGGACTGAAGCTAGTAGGCCATGACTTAAACTTGAAATAGTTAGCCGTGATGTGGATCGAAGCTAGTTGGCGTTGATTTAGACTTGATATAGTTAGCCGTGATGTGGGCTGAAGCTTGTCGGCGTTGGCCTAGACTTGAGATAGTTGGCCGTGATGTGGACTGAAGCAAGTCGGCGTTGATTTAGACTTGAGATAGGTGTCCGTGCTGTGGGCTGAAGCTAGTAGGCCTTGGCCTAGACTTGAGATAGTTGGCCGTGATGTGGACTGAAGCTAGTCGGCGTTGGCTTAGACTTGAGATAGTTGGCCGTGATGTGGGCTGAAGCTAGTAGGCCTTGGCTTAGACTTGAGATAGTTGGCAGTGTGGTGGACTGGAACAAGTCAGCCTCTGTTTAGACTTGAGATATTTGGCTGTGTGGTGGACTGAAGCTAGTAGGCCTTGGCTTAGACTTGAGATAGTTGCCCGTTATATTGACTGAAGCTAGCTGGCCTCGGCTTAGACTTGAGATAGTTGGCCGTGATGTAGACTGAAGATAGTCGGCATTGGCTTAGACTTGAGATAGTTGGCCCTGTGATTGACTGAAGCTAGTAGGCCTAGGCTTAGACTTGAGATAGCTGGCCGTGTGGTGGACTGAATAAGTAGGCCTTGGCTTAAACTTGAAATAGTTGGCCGTGATGTGGACCGAAGCTAGCTGGCCTCGGCTTAGACTTGAGATAATTGGCAGTGTGGTGGACTGGAACAAGTCAGCCTTGGTTTAGACTTGAGATAGTTGGCCGTGATGTAGACTGAAGCTAGTCGGCCTTGGCTTAGACTTGAGATAGTTGGCCGTGATGTAGACTTCAAATAGTCGGCATTGGGTTAGACTTGAGATAGTTGGCTCTTTGGTGGACTGGAGTTAGTCGGTCTTGGCTTAGACTTGAGATAATTGGCCGTGTGCTGGACTGTAGTAAGTCAGCCTTGGCTTAAACTTGAAATAGTTGGCCGTGATGTGGACCGAAGCTAGTCGGCGTTGGCTTAGACTTGAGATAGTTGGCAGTGTGGTGGACTGGAACAAGTAAGCTTTGGTTTAGACTTGAGATAGTTGGCCGTGTGGTTGACTGAAGCTAGTAGGCCTTGGCTTAGACTTGAGATAGTTGGCCGTGATGTCGACTGAAGATAGTCGGCATTGGCTTAGACTTGAGATAGTTGGCCGTTTGGTGGACTGGAGTTAGTCGGTCCTGGCTAAGACTTGAAAAAGTTGGCCGTGATGTGGACCGAAGCTAGTCGGCGTTGGCTTAGACTTGAGATAGTTGGCCGTGATGTGGACTGAAGCTAGTGGGCCTTGGCTTAGACTTGAGATAGTTGGCCGTGATGTGGACTGAAGCTAGTGGGCCTTGGCTTAGACTTGAGATAGTTGGCCGTGTGGTTGACTGAAGCTAGTAGGCCTTGGCTTAGACTTGAGATAGTTGGCCGTGATGTAGACTGAAAATAATAGGCCTTGGCGTAGACTTAAAATAGTTTGCCGTGATGTAGACTGAAGCAAGTCGGCATTGGCTTAGACTTGAGATAATTGGCCGTGTGGTAGGCTGGAGCTAGTCGGTCTTGGCTTATACTTGAGATACTAAGTAGCTGGCCGTGTTGTGGACTGTAACTAGTCAGCCTTGGTTTAGAGTTGAGATAGTTGGCCGTGATGTCGACTGAAGATAGTCGGCATTGGCTTAGACTTGAGATAGTTGGCAGTGTGGTGGACTGGAACAAGTCAGCCTTGGTTTAGACTTGAGATAGTTGGCCGTGATGTGGACTGAAGCTAGTATGCATTGGTTTAGACTTGTGATACATGTAGTTGGCCGTGTGGTGGACTGGAACTAGTAGGCCTTGGTTTAGACTTGAGATAGTTGGCCGTTATGTGGACTGAAGCTAGTAGGCCTTGGCTTAGACTTGAGATAGTTAGCCGTGATGTAGACTGAAGCTAGTAGGCCTTTGCTGACTGAAGCTAGTAGGCCTTGGCTTAGACTTGAGATAGTTAGCCGTGATGTAGACTGAAGCTAGTAGGCCTTGGTTTAGACTTGAGATAGTTGGCCGTGATGTGGACTGGAGCTAGTAGGCCTTGGCGTAGACTTGAAATATTTTGCCGTGACGTAGACTGAAGCTATTCGGCGTTGGTTTAGACTTGAGATAGTTGGCCTTGTGATGGACTGGAGTTAGTCGGTCTTGGCTTAGACTTGAGATACTAAGTAGCTGGCCGTGTTGTGGACTGGAACTAGTCAGCCTTGGTTTAGACTTGAGATAGTTGGCCGTTATGTGGACTGACGCTAGTAGGCCTTGGCTTAGCCTTGAGATAGTTGGCCGTGATGTAGACTGAAGCTAGTATGCATTGGTTTAGACTTGTGATACCTGTAGTTGGCCGTGTGGTGGACTGGAACTAGTCAGCCTTGGTTTAGACTTGAGATAGTTGGCCGGGATGTGGACTGAAGCTAGTAGGCCTTGGCTTAGACTTGAGATAGTTGGCGGTGATGTGGACTGAAGCTAGTAGGCCTTGGCTTAGACTTGAGATAGTTGGCCGTGATGTGGACTGAAGCTAGTAGGCCTTGGCGTAGACTTGAAATATTTTGCCGTGATGTAGACTGAAGCTATTCGGCGTTGGTTTAGACTTGAGATAGTTGACCTTGTGATGGACTGGAGTTAGTCGGTCTTGGCTTAGACTTGAGATACTAAGTAGCTGGCCGTGTTGTGGACTGGAACTAGTCAGCCTTGGTTTAGACTTGAGATAGTTGGCCGTGATGTGGACTGAAGCTAGTCGGTGTTGGCTTAGACTTGAGATACTAAGTAGCTGGCCGTGTTGTGGACTGGAACTAGTCAGCCTTGGTTTAGACTTGAGATAGTTGGCCGTTATGTGGACTGAAGCTAGTCGGCGTTGGCTTAGACTTGAGATACTTAGTAGTTGGCCGTGGTGTCGACTGGAACTAGTCAGCATTGGTTTAGACTTGAGATAGTTGGCCGTGATGTGGACTGAAGCTAGTCGGCCTTGGCTTAGACTTGAGATAGTTTGCCGTTTGGTGGACTGGAGTTAGTCGGTCTTGGCTTAGACTTGAGATACTTAGTAGCTGGCCGTGTTGTGGACTGGAACTAGTCAGCCTTGGTTTAGACTTGAGATAGTTGGCCGTGATGTGGACTGAAGCTAGTATGCCTTGGCTTAGATTTGAGGTAGCTGGCCGAAGCTAGCCTACCCTGTCAAATCGATAGTGAGCAGACGTGCACACAGACGTCAATCACCATGTGCCGACGACACTGTCACATCAAACTGTCCCCGTTGAAATTTACTGCTCAACAACCGACATAAACTATCCAATAATCACCGACTAAGGGCTTTTTACTTCTTAACACTAATTTACAGCCCAGCGCCAATGTATATGAATATTGATTTTAGGTTCGCAACAGAGAAAAGATTACCCCGAGTGCATCAATATTGCATGTCTCTGTTACTTATCAATCGACATATACAAACACGTCATGTGCTTATCCCTCCGTAAGGATACGTGTTCATTAGGGGCGCTGGGCGTTAAAGTCAGCCATAATACGCTCCGAATTATACAAACATATCGCCATTGGAGGAATAAACAAGCTAGTTATTAGGGAAGCCAATGACTTTCACGTGTATATGCTACCCACTGGAATGGAAATATGTAATAAAATGTATGGAATGCGTGGTAAGTAAAACCCACGATAAAACCAACATGGAAATTCCAGGAAATAAAATTGAGATGAAGTAATAGGCCTGTCTATCAGCATGTAGACTAGATGGGGTGACTAAACAGAATGCAAGACGTTTATAAATTAAGCTAGGAAGAGGAAATGGCATTTAGTGAATTTTCTTGTATCAAAAACATGTTAACACAGTGTAAAACACAGCGTTTAATCGATCTCACCATGTACTAAGATAAACAGGAAGTAAAACTTTATCGAGACAAATATGTAGTTAGATACGTGACATGTAAGTTGGGAAAATGTACCTTGATGAACTAGAACTGAAAATTCGCTAGAGCTAAAAATAAACTAATGCAGACAACATGTACTTAGATAAACTAGGAGCAAGTGTATCCGGACAGACATGTACTTAGATATACTAGGAGTCAGTGTATCCGGACAGACATGTACTTAGATAAACTAGGAGCGAGTGTATCCGGACAGACATGTACTTAGATATACTCGGAGTAGGTGTATCCGGACAGACATGTACTTAGATATACTAGGAGTAGGTGTATCCGGACAGACATGCACTTAGATATACTAGGAGTCAGTGTATCCGGACAGACATGTACTTAGATAAACTAGGAGCGAGTGTATCCGGACAGACATGTACTAAG
>NW_018404162.1:61315-66579 GCF_002113885.1 Mizuhopecten yessoensis
TGTACTTAGATATACTAGGAGTAGGTGTATCCGGACAGACATGTACTTAGATATACTATGAGTAGGAATCAGTGTATCCGGACAGACATGTACTTAGATATACTAGAAGTCAGTGTATCCGGACAGACGTGTACTTTGATATACTAGGAGTAGGTGTATCCGGACAGACATGTACTGAGATAAACTGGGAGTCAGTGTATCCGGACAGACATGTACTTAGATATACTAGGAGTCAGTGTATCCGGACAGACATGTACTTAGATATACTAGGATCGAGTGTATCCGGACAGACGTGTACTTAGATAAACTAGGAGTAGGAGTCAGTGTATCCGGACAGACATGTACTTATATATACTAGGAGTAGGTGTATCCGGACAGACATGTACTTAGATAAACTAGGAGCAAGTGTATCCGGACGGACATGTACTAAGATATAACTTTCAGTTTAGTATCAGGGAAACACGTGTTATATAGTATATGTTCGAAAATGTTCGAAACAGAACAAGGAATTAGCCAAAAACAATTCAATCCACAATCCAGTTGACAATCCAAATATTTCATTAATCGACCAAAACGGCACGTAAACTTTAGGATAAGTATTGGCCTGAAACAGATCTGCACAACTACTTTATGTAACACAGCCTCGGCAATTACTTCCGAGATTAAGGACAGAATTAAACTCGTCAATAACGCTCCTCTCTAACGTCTTGTCAATGTAGGTACCTCCCTTACATGGGGTTTAACTACAGAGATGTGACTATAGACCGGCGAACAATCTATACAGTGACTGGGTTATAGGGTCAGATGACCGGAAGTCACTATCAGCGACTGTATCATGTTACACTACTATATCAAATGTACAGTCTCAATAAGCCATTACCCTTTTACCTGCAGTGTGATCAGGAGTGCATCATAAAGTAATGGCTTATGTCTTAGAAAAGAGGTATCAGCACTTTGACTGATACCACACATCGAACTAATACACCCGCTTCCTTTTAATTACATCTATCCCTTCAGCGGTTACATTAATGTACATTTCCCGTCTTCCTGTCTTTTAAAGAATTAATAACGACAGAAATATATCAAAATCCCACCAAACAGAAACAGCCAATAGCATGGTGCTTTTTCTTGTGACTTAATTTCCTCAAATACAACCTGGAAACAACAACGGCAAAGACATCATGTATAATTTATAACTTACGTTTTTGATGTTTTTGTTTTGTAGTTTAACATTAATAAAAGAATATTTGAAACACACCAGTATTTTATATCATTATTGGCATAATGTGTGACAATTATATTCGATAATAGAGCAATAAGGTGGCCGTGACGTAGTACTGGTATTGCTAGTCTACTGTGTAAACGATACACAGTTGTACGTATATCCGCGACAAATCAATGACACAGACCGGACTGATCACACACAAATAAAAACAAAAAGTTATATTAAAAACAAAACATCACTTTGTGCCTTGCGTCTTTAATGATGCATAAACTTGTTTAATATGTCAAAATATAAATAAAGGTTTTAATTAACTTTACTTTCCGCCTACAGGTAGCTTTATTAACGAGCTATCCTTTCAATCTGATAAGGCCTTGTTTGTGTATATATGCACCGGCATGTAAGCAACCCCCGTACTACCCCTGTGGTAGATGGTAAAGCATGAATTATTCAGACCGAAATTCACACACGCGCCATAAACCAGGGCACCAATATTCACAAACGTGTCGTTTACATAAATATTACATTTAAGAGATAAATTTACGACGCACTTATTTGGCGACTGTTAACATGCAATGGTATTTTACAGCTGGCGGATCACACCCTGGGCCGTAAAGGTAATTCCAGGTTATACAGGGTATGATCATGGTCATATATTTATAAACACGTCTAGCTAATAAATAGGTATGTTATAAATGTAAGACATGCATTAAACATACACAATAAACAAATTAGAGCGAGGGTTTAACGTCAATATGTACACTATTGTGTCTAGTAGATGTAACAGATGGAACATTTCCAACTGTTTCCTCACGACATTACAACATAACGGGAGAGCTTTGCATGTACAGGTCGTAATTAGCACAGAGTATCACTAGTGACGAAACAATATATTCCTTTACACGTATCACTGGCCGCAGCTGGCCTTCTGTATGCCCAGAGGCAGCCATTACACTTGTGTAGTCTCCAGTTGACGGGAGACCACCAGTGTTGCTGTCCGGACGTGGTCACTGACAGCACAGCTTTTATGCACAAACAAATGTACAACATCCTCAATTCACCCAAATAAACGTGAACATTTACACACATCAGATATCTGAGAGGTACACAACTTTCATATTTGTTTGACGAACAATAGTTGAGAGCGCGTCATCTGTACATCCAACGAAGATGTCAAACACATTCAGTTTACCAATGAACACATACCTGTTCATGTTTCCGTCATAGACTGATAAAAGACTAATTAAAACGGTCACTGCAGCATCAGCAACTGACAAAAGACCAATGGAAACAGTCTATAATTGCATCAGCAATTAAATAAAGACCAATCAGAACAGTCTCCGTTGTACCGGCAACTAATAATAGACTAACCAGAACAGTCACACCTGTACAATACCTGTTCAGATTGAGTAGAACCTGTTATACTCTATTCCATCTATCTTATCCTCAAAAGCATGATAGATATAGTTTGAATGCACATCGATGGAAAGTGCAGATTTGTAGTTTTTTTAAATTTATAAAAAAAACTTAAACCGTCAACATCAATTGAACAGCTAGGAGGGGCAGTGCCTTATCAATCGACCAATACAGAACTGTGGATCGTTCATGGACCAGACAAATGAAGGCAGCAGAATCCTGTTGTTTGAACCCAGTTTCTACTTATCTTAGTATCTATGGGGTATGGCGGCGCCACCGTGCCCCTCAAAAGGCCATTATCATACCAAACAGTCATAAATCTCACTAATGCAGAAAATATTTTGTTTCAAAGATAATGTATGATAGGTGACCCGAAGCTCTAGAGTAAACTATTGTGGGTGTGTGTCTTCATTAGCTCAGACAACACAGGGGGAATTATTCAGGGCCAGTCTAACTCTCATTTGAATCATTGATTTATAACCTAAGCAACGGTTTAGGTTTATTTAAATAGCTTTTCATGTGATATATAATGTGAAGATGATAAGTTATTGACAAGCACAAATGAAATTGATGCCTTATCTGACTATATTCTGGTAAGACAGGAATACGTAGTTTTTTAACATGCATCGCATCCTGTTGTAGTTTATACTTTAATAAATTATGAACTAGTGTGTTTATAAGTCAAACAAAAGCTTGTACTGTAACTCGTGGAGTTCGTGGAGCTGGGTATCAGCGTGTTATCAACAGCATCTGGGACGAAATCTCCTGTGAGTGTGAATGTCAGTGTGACTATGATGGTAAGATTGACACCTACAGTGTATGCCCACCTGATGAGCTGTTGATGCTATAGAGCTGTCTGATATCAACATCAGGTAATCCAGGAATGCTCTTATGATGTCATCGCCGTTAATCAATAAGCAGCATGATTTGATTTAACATATTTTACTGTAAAGATCAATCCGAAACAAATGACCTTAGCACACATATTTCCACCTCGTCATTTGTCTGTTTACAAATATTACACAAATGAATTAATGACACATTGATGCGAGAATCCCTGATATCATTAAATGATATCTGCCATCGTTTTATTCAAATAAAAATTTTCAAACATCCTTTGATCCGAGAATCCTGCTGCTACAGAACCATATATTGAGTAATTCTTGTCTTCATATAGTTAATACATTAATTTATTAAAGCATTTTTTCATAATTTCACAACATCCATTCATAGTTATGTGAATTTCATGAAGATAAATGTCAATTGTATAGGTACGTATATAAAGTCTTTCGCAGGCGATTGGAATAATAAATGAAAATGCACCACAGTTAACAAAGTTACCAGGTCATGTTTTCTAGGGTTATAATTATGTAGACAAAGTAAAAGTCATTCGGAAACGTTCGGTAATTTCCGTCCATGTTTGACTTTACACATGTGACACATTCCGATTTGAAACTTTAACGTGTAACATTATTTAGTGTGTGGTTTGATCACAACGTTTTGATAACATTAAAACAGTTGTCCAACTATCCAGCTAACACTGATGCAGATATATCTAATGAAACTAACACTAAACAAGTTGTCCAACTATCTAGTCGCTAATAATCATGATGTCCTACTATCTAGTCACCAATGATCATGATGTCCTACTATCTAGTCACTAACAATCATGTTGTCCTACTATCTAGTCACTAATAATCATGATGTCCTACTATCTAGTCACAAATGATCATGATATCCTACTATCTAGCCACAAATGATCATGATGTCATACTATCTAGTCACTTATGATCATGATGTCCTACTATCTAGTCACTAATGATCATGATGTCCTACTATCTAGTCACTAATGATCATGATGTCATACTATCTAGTCACTAATGATCATGATGTCCTACTATCTAGCCACTAATGATCATGATGTCATACTATCTAGTCACTTATAATCATGTTGTCCTACTATCTAGCCACTTATGATCATGATGTCCTACTATCTATTCACTAATTATCACGATGTCCTACTATCGAGTCGCTAATAATCATGATGTCCTACTATCTATTCACTAATAATCATGATGTCCTACTATCTATACACTAATGATCCTGATGTCCTACTATCTAGCCACTAATGATCCTGATGTCCTACTATCTAGCCACTAATGAACATGATGTCCTACTATCTATTCACTAATTATCATGTTGTCCTACTATCTAGTCACTAATTATCATGTTGTCCTACTATCTAGTCACTAATTATCATGTTGTCCTACTATCAAGTCAATATTAATCATGTTGCCCTACTATCTAGCCACTAATAATCATGATGTCCTACTTTCTATTCACTAATAATCATGTTGTCTTACTATCTATTCACTAATGATCATGATGTCCTACTTTCTATTCACTAATAATCATGTTGTCTTACTATCTAGTCATTAATAATCATGATGTCCAACTATCTATTAACAAATGATCATGATATCCAACTATCTAGTCACTAATAATCATGTTGCCCTACTATCTATTAACGAATGATCATGATGTCCTACTATCTATTCACTTATAATCATGTTGTCCTACTATCTAGTCACTAATGATCATGATATCCTACTATCTAGTCACTAAT
>NW_018404162.1:78083-79673 GCF_002113885.1 Mizuhopecten yessoensis
TCACTAATGATCATGATGTCCTACTATCTAGTCACTAATAATCATGTTGTCCTACTATCTAGTCATTAATAATCATGTTGTCTTACTATATATTCACTAATAATCATGATGTCCTACTATCTAGCGTCTAATAATAATGATGTCCTACTATCTAGTCACTAATGATCATGATGTCCTACTATCTAGTCACTAATAATCATGTTGTCCTACTATCTAGTCACTAATAATTATGTTGTCTTACTATCTAGTCACTAATGATCATGATGTCCTACTATCTAACCACTAATGATCATGATGTCCTATTATCTAACCATTAATGATCATGATGCCCTACTATCTATTCACTCATAATCAAGATGTCCTACTATCTAGTTACTAATGATCATGATGTCCTACTATCTAGTCACTAATGATCATGATGTCCTACTATCTAGCCACTAATGATAATGATATCCTAATATCTAACCACTAATGATAATGTAGTCATAATATCTATTCACTCATAATCAAGATGTCCTACTATCTAGTCACTAATGATCATGTTGTCCTACTATCTAGCCACTAATAATCATGTTTTCCTACTATCTAGTCATTAATGATCATGATGACCTACTATCTAGTTACTAATGATCATGTTATCCTACTATCTAGTCACTATAATCATGATATCCTACAATCTAGTCACTAATAATCTTGATATCCTACTATCTAGTCATTAATGATCATGATGTCCTACTATCTACTCCCTAATGATCATGTTGTCCTTCTATCTAGTCATTAATGATCATGATGTCCTACTATCTAGTCACTAATAATCATGTTGTCCTACTATCTAGTCACTACTTATTAAGTTGTCTTATTATCTAGTCATTGCCATGGACGATAGATCAATCTTTTCCAATTGAAAACTGTTCCTATGAATCCATCCGTTTAATAAATAATCCTTTCATAACCTTATAAATATCGACCTTATACATATCGACCTGATAAATATCGACCTTATACATATAATTTCACAAGTAGAACATCAGAATCAAAAACAGATAAATTCTTCTGATTTATTGTATGTTATTACCGGAAAGAAGTTCACATTTAAAGTGATAAAATCGCAAAATCATAAAATATGTACTTTCTTAACGCTAACAACCTCCTTGTAACTGACGTTAACAACAAAGTTCACCCTAGCTAAAGTGCAAGCCTGCCTTCTTGAATGAAGAAAGCCATCAATCGTATTCCATTTTTATAAATTATAATGTTTGTATTAAAATACCAATGTTTAACAAGGTGTGGAAATGTATATATTTAAAAAATTCTATAAAATATTACCTGTAATATAAAAGGACAAGGAAGGAACCATACGATCTATCTTTAAATACGATTCTGAAAAAAGAATAGAAGATTGTCAGAACTTCAAACTGAACACTGCATCCAGGTAATGTTGTTAAAGTACAAAGCAATGACATATAAGATGGAATCACAGTTCTAGGTACGTCATCAGCTGAGATTAAATTCTAGATGGTCATGTTTAAGATACTTCAAATAAATAAGCGTTCAGTGGTCGGTTATATTAGCTGAGAGCGTAGTTCTATA
>NW_018404162.1:81439-81708 GCF_002113885.1 Mizuhopecten yessoensis
AATCATGATATCCTACTCTCTAGTCACTAATAATCATGTTGTCCTACTTTCTATTCACTAATAATCATGTTGTCTTACTATCTAGTCACTAATAATCATGATGTCCTACTATATATTCACTAATGATCATGATGTCCTACTATCTAACCACTAATGATCATGATGTCCTACTATCTAGTCACTAACAATCATGTTGTCCTACTATCTAGTCATTAATAATCATATTGTCTTACTATATATTCACTAATGATCATGATGTCCTACTATCT
>NW_018404162.1:86562-87119 GCF_002113885.1 Mizuhopecten yessoensis
ATGATACAAACGCTGAGAGCGTAGTTCTATAGACAGTGATACATACGCTTAGAGCGTAGTTCTATAGACAGTGATACATACGCTGAGAGCGTAGTTCTCTAGGTAGTGATACATACGCTGAGAGCGAAGTTCTCTAGGCAGTGATACAAATTTGAAAGCGTTATTTTAAAGGCAATAATACATACGTTGTGAGCGTTATTTTATAGGCAATAATACAAGCTCTATCTGTAATGCTATATTATTATTTATTAATGTGTCTATCTTACAATTGTGACACTCTCTCGACTTGTAACAAAAACAAGAACATTTTGACAAATCCTAACCGGCCAAAACTGTTTGGATAATTTGAGAAACCCTGACTGACGAGAGGAATCTTGACACAGTATAGCAGAACACATTCACACACATCTCTGAACAGTGAGATACAAACCCCTTAGTAATGACACACGTCTGGACATTGTGATAACCCTGACCGGTGACAAGTGTCTGGATATTGTGATAACCCTGACCGATGACAAGTGTCTGGACATTGTGATAACCCTGACCGGAGTAGTAAG
>NW_018404162.1:90676-91973 GCF_002113885.1 Mizuhopecten yessoensis
GTCTGGACATTGTGTTAACCCTGTCCGATGACAAGTATCTGGACAGTGTGATAACCCTGACAGGAGTAGTAAGTGTCTGGACATTGTGATAACTCTGACCGGTGACAGGTGTCTTGACATTATGACGAACCCTGACCGGAGTAGTAATTGTCTGAACATTGTGATAACTCTGACCGATGACAAGTATCTGGACATTGTGATCAACTCTGACGGGAGTAGTAAGTGTGTGGACATTGTGATAATCCTGACCGGTGACAAGTGTCTGGATATTGTGTTAATCCTGACCGGTGACAAGTGTCTGGACAGTGTGATAACCCTGACCGGAGGAGTAAGTGTCTGGACATTGTGATAACCCTGACCGGTGACAAGTGTCTGGATATTGTGATAACCCTGACCGGAGTAGTAAGTGTCTGGACAGTGTGATAACCCTGACTGGTGACAAGTGTCTGGATATTGTGATAACCCTGACCGGAGTAGTAACTGTCTGGACATTGTAGTAACATTAACCGGTGACAAGTGTCTGGATATTGTGACGAACTCTGACCGGTGACAGTTGTTTGGACATTGTGATAACCCTGACCGGAGTAGTAAGTGTCTGGACATTGTGATAACCCTGACCGGATTAGTAAGTGTCTGGACAATGTGGGAACCTTGACCGGTGACAAGTTTCTGGACATTGTGACGAATCTTGACCGGTGACACGTGTCTGGACATTGTGACGAACACACCCGGAAGGACTCGCATGTTTCCTTGTTTTGACATGACGCAGATGTGCAATAATTATATATGTTAACGATGTGCACAAGTTGGTAATTGGATGATAATGAGACAGTTATTGTACATTTTCATACAAAGACCATATTAATTGCCTTCATGATTTAACCTACATGTGCGATGTTTCGTCTATTAATGTCCACAACTTCCTGAAAGTATTACAAACAGAACCTGTATGAAAAGTGATTGATGGTGTTGGCATCTTCAAGACGAACATGTTCACCATACACCATGGAAACAGTTCCATGTATGGTTGACTTGAATGCACCATTTAATTATCATAGTTTTCCAAAGCAAAGTGAAGACAGCAAACCGTGTAATAAATTACACCTAGTACTGAATTGAGGTAATAGTATGTTTATACAAATAAATCCTCATATTCCGTCGTTGTTTGTCTTCAGAATCTGTTCTAGTGGTTCCTTAAATTCCGTTGTTTTTTGTCTACAGAGTCTGTTCTCGTGTCTCCTCATATTCCGTCGTTGTTTGTCTACAGAGTCTGTTATAGTGTCTCCTCATATTCCGT
>NW_018404162.1:93509-93914 GCF_002113885.1 Mizuhopecten yessoensis
TTATTCCGTTGTTGTTTGTCTTCATAATCTGTTCTAGTGTCCCCTAATATTCCGTTGTTGTTTCTCTACAGAATCTGTTCTAGTGTCTCTTCAGAGTCCGTTGTTGTTTGTCTACAGAATCTGTTATAGTTTATCCTCAGAGTCCGTTGTTGTTTGTCTACAGAATCTGTTATAGTTTATCCTCAGAGTCCGTTGTTGTTTCTCTACAGAATCTGTTATAGTCTCTTTCCTCATACTCCGTTGTTGTTTCTCTATATAATCTGTTCTAGTGTCTCCTAAAGGTCCGTTGTTGTTTCTACAGAATCTATTGTAGTGTCTCCTCACATTCCGTTGTTGTTTGTCTACAGATTCTGTTATAGGGTATCCTCAGAGTCCGTTGTTGTTTGTCTACAGAATCTGTTATAG
>NW_018404162.1:98907-134271 GCF_002113885.1 Mizuhopecten yessoensis
TGTATAGTGTCTCATCATATTCCGTTGTTGTTTGTCTACAGAGTTTGTTCTAGTGTCTCCTCAGATTTCGTTGTTGTTTGTTTACAGAAAATTTTATAGTGTCTCATCATATTCCGTTGTTGTTTGTCTACAGAATCTGTTATAGTGTCTCCTCAGATTTCGTTGTTGTTTGTTTACAGAAAATGTTCTAGTGTCTCCTAATATTCCGTTGTTGTTTCTTTACAGAATCTGTTATAGTGTCTCCTCAGATTCCGTTGTTTGTCTACAGAATCTGTTACAGTGTTTCCTCATATTCCGTTGTTGTTTGTCTACAGAATATGTTTTAGGGTCTCCTCAGAGTACACTGTTGTTTGTCTACATAATCTGTTCCAGTGTCTTCTCATATTTCGTTGTTGTTTTCTACAGAGTCTGTAATAGTGTCCCCTCATATTTAGTCGTTGTTTTCTAAAGAATATGTTCTAGTGTCTCCTCATATTCCGTTGTTGTTTTCTACATAATCTGTTTCAGTGTCTCTTCAGATTCCGTTGTTTTTGGTCCACAGAATCTGTTCTAGTGTCCCCTCATATTCCGTTGATGTTTCTTTACAGAATCTGTAATAGTGTCTCATTATATTCCGTTGCTGTTTGTCCACAGAATATGTTCTAGTGTCTCCTCAGATTCCGTTGTTGTTTGTTAACAGCGTCTGTTATTGTTTAAAGCCCGTTGTTGTTTGTCTACATAATATGTTCTAGTATCCTCTTATATTCCGTTGTTGTTTGTCTACAGAATCTGTTATAATGTCTCCTCAGATTTCGTTGTTGATTGTTTGCAGAATATGTTCTAGTGTCTCATCATATTCCGTTGTTGTTTCTTTACAGAATCTATTATAGTGTCTCCTTATATTTCGTTGTTGTTTGTCTACATAATCTGTTTTAGTGTCTCCTCACATTCCGTTGGTGTTTGTCTACAGAATCTGTCCTAGTATCCTCTTATATTCCGTTGTTGTTTGTCGACAGAATCTGTTATAGTGTCTCCTCAGATTTCGTTGTTGTTTGTTTACAGAAAATGTTATAGTGTCTCATCATATTCCGTTGTTGTTTGTCTACAGAATNATTTCGTTGTTGTTTGTTTACAGAAAATGTTCTAGTGTCTCCTAATATTCCATGGTTGTTTCTTTACAGAATCTGTTCCAGTGCCTCCTCATATTCCGTTGTTGTTTTCTACATAATCTGTTATAGTGTCTCCTCATATTCTGTTGTTGTTTGTCTACATAATCTATTCTAGGGTCTCCTCAGAGTACGTTGTTTGTCTACATGATCTGTTCTAGTGTCTCCTCATATTCCGTTGTTGTTTGTTTATAAAATCTGTACCAGTGTCTCCTCATATTTCGTCGTTGTTTTCTACAAAATCTGTTCTAGTGTCTCCTCATATTCCGTTGTTGTTTGTTTACAGAATCTGTTCTAGTGTCTCCTCATATTACGTTATTGTTTGGCTACAGAGTTTGTTCTAGTGTCTCCTCATATTCCGTTATTGTTTGTCTACACAATCTGTTATAGTGTCTCCTGATATTCCATTGTTGTTTGTCTACAGAATCTGCATAGAGTCTCATCATATTCCGTTGTTGTTTGTCCACATAATCTGTTCTAGTGTCTACTTAGATGCCGTTGTTTTTTGTCTACATAATCTGTTCAAGTGTCTCCTCATATTCCGTTGTTGTTTGTCTACAGAATCTGTTATAGATTCTCTTCACAGCCCAATGTTGTTTGTCTACAGATTCTGCTTAGTGTCTCCTCATATTCCGTTGTTGTTTCTCTCCATAATTTGTTATAGTGTCTCCTCATATTCCGTTGTTGTTTGTCTACAGAGTTTGTTCTAGTGTCTCCTTATATTACTTTGTTGTTTGTCTACACAATCTGTTCTAGTGTCTCCTCATATTCCGTTGTTGTTTGTCTACAGAATCTGTTATAGATTCCTCACAGCCCAATGTTGTTTGTCTACAGATTCTGCCTAGTGTCTCCTCATATTCCGTTGTTGTTTCTCTATATAATTTGTTATAGTGTCTTTCATATTCCGTTGTTGTTTGTCTACAGACACTGTTCTATTGTCTCCTTATATTCCGTTGTTGATTGTCTACATAATCTGTTTTAGTGTTTCCTCAGATACAGTTGTTGTTTGGTTTGTCTACGGAATCTGTTATAGTTTCACCTCACAGCCCGATGTTGTTTGTCTACATACTCTGCCTAGTGTCTCCTCATATTCTGTTGTTGTTTGTCTACGGAATCTGTTATAGTGTCTCCTCATAGTGCGTTTTTGTTTGTCTATAGAAACTTATTTGTTTCTTTTCTAATCTTCAGTTATTAAGGTGTCTCTTCAGTTCCTGTTGTTGTTATTGTTGTTGCTGTTGTTGTTTTATATGTTATTGTATATCAACTGTTTATTGTGTCGACTCCGTGCCTGATGTTGGCTGTTGGTATAGACATTGATTTAACCTTGAATGTCGAGTGGAACTTATTTCACATTTTATAGTACAAACGGTTTGTGTGTTTGACCGAGTGTTCTGTTTGGGGATATACAAATGTAACCGATGTTATATATAGTTACATTACGATCATTAAGGATATATAATAATACAAGGATTTATTGTGACCAATCTGACTAGATTCTATCGTTTTGTGGTACTAAATGAACAGACACCTACTATAACAGAGATATGACAAGTCCACAATAATTTGCTGAACGATACGGTGTGTTCTCCTGAGTGATGTATTGGACAGCAGTGTCGGGTCAAGTGTAATCATACTTAGCATGTGTCCCGTGATGTATGCGCTTTCATCTCTTGGCCGTTGACGTATCTAAATTGGGTAAATATATGTCAAATATAAGTAATTAGGATGTAAAACAAAGATATATTTACATACTTAAACTATATACTTGCATATCATGATCCAAGCTAGTTTATCTAGAAATAGGATTTTGGCATCAGTTCCGTGTTAAACAAGCAATAGGGAAAGAGATAAACAGAAAAAGACAAAATCTCAAACACAAGGAGAGTCAACAAGAACAGACTATATCACATGGTCACCACACACAGACGAGGCGAAATAGAAAATTATCATACCAGAGGTCTATACACAAGGTCAAGGCTGGATAGAAAATTGTCATACCAGAGGTCTATACACAAGGTCAAGGCTGAATAGAAAATTATCATACCAGAGGTCTATACACAAGGTAAAAGCTGAATAGAAAATCATCATACCAGAGGTCGATACACAAGGTCAAAGCTGAATAGAAAATGATCATACCAGAGGTCTATACACAAGGTCAAGGCAGACTAGAAAATCATCATACCAGAGGTCTAAACACAAGGGCAAGGCTGAATAGAAAATTATCATACCAGAGGTCTATACACAAGGTCAAAGCTGAATAGAAAATTATCATACCAGAGGTCTATACACAAGGTCAAAGCTGAATAGAAAATTATCATACCAGAGGTCTATACACAATGTCAAGGCTGAATAGAAAATTAGCATACCAGAGGTCTATACACAAGGTCAAGGCTGAATAGAAAATCATCATACCAGAGGTCTATACACAAGGTCAAGGCTGAATAGAAAATCAACATACCAAAGGTCTATACACAAGGTCAAAGCTGAATAGAAAAGCAAATCAAACAACTGCTTCAACACATAAAAACAGTGGGAAAAGATTAAGTGCAGAGCAAAATATCACAGAAATGATTTAATACGAAATTGCCTTGGAATTAGGAAATATAAACCAGAGCATCAACACACACAGAAAGAGTCAAAACTCGTTGGTATCATTTCTGCAGCGTACAATTAATCATACCTGTAGAAAACCTTGACTATTTAGTTTGGTAATCACTATGGCGTAAAATCGAAAATTCCTGGCACTTAGAACAGGCTCTGCTTGGTGATTCCACTTTGACATGCAGCCTCACGGTAGGGGAGGCTGGGAAAGCCCCGGATAAGTTAGCGATTCCTGCCCGCAAGTGGCACCCTCCATTTTATCTCCTCTGAAACATATTACGATCAACAACGAAATGACGAGGCTGGTGATGTCTTTAATCAGTAGATGATATTGAAAGAGAGTAAAAGTGATTCGTAACGCTGCGCATTTCATCATGTTGACAAAGTTTTCTTTTCCCTAAATCTTTCTCACACCAGGAGAGCTACAGCTACACCAAGGAGATATTCCCATGAGCCAAATGTCAATTAGTAGCATCGGCACACAATGTGTATAATAACTAGAAGGGGTTGTGAAGGGGTGGACGTGTTATTTGGCCTGTTAGTGCCGTCTTTTGATGGAGAAACCCCTTGTGAATACGTGCACGCAGCATTTCTATACCGCCAGAAACCTTACATGTAAAGGGATGATGTGTTTCAAAGGCAAATAACAATAGCCAAACACAATTCACATTGCCATTACCTCACCATAACGCCCTTCAGAACGGCTGACACCCGAAAGGGTTAATGCTATGCATCCTTCACCAATCGGCTCTTTCTTTCAACATCTGGTAGTTAAAAAGGTTTAATCAAACACGACAATTGCCTGTAAATGTGTTTTTATAATAAACAGTTCTAGCTGCTAACTATCACAATTACTTGCTAACAGCACTTTAGAAATCTGCCTCTAACGTTCAGATCGCCCATTCAACTTCCGACGAAATAGGAGCGTTGTGTGAATTTGTAAATTATTTATGCAACATATGTTTTTCGTTTGTCAGTTCAAAGCAATGTAAGAAGCTTTAAAAGAAAATAATGCCGTTTATTCGTTTCATCGCAGAGAAATGAGGCGATATATTAGGGACAATGTCGGGCGCAATTTTCCGCTCTTCTGAGAGAGTTATGTGGTGGAAATACCGGCAGACTGTCGGCTATAACACAGGATCACAGGGAATAGGGTGGGCAGGTTAGCCAGCAGGCATTACCGCACAGACATTTTCACAATTAAAAACCGTTTTACCAACAAATTACGACGTGGCTACACTGTTATATAGACTCATTTATTCTGGGAGTTGTTGCCATTATAACCCGTTCACTCTTAACGTTCATATTTATATCGACATACACCTGTCACATTTATAGGAGATCATAGTTGTAATATCTACAGACATTACACATATATTAAATCGACACTAGTGGCACAGATGTACATATAGTGTGTGTTTATTGAAAACATATACCTATTCGTGACGTACGTATGTCTGAATGAAGATTGTAACATTTGTTTATAAAGAAAACATTTCAGGTATCAAGACGCGAGTGTATACGATATCTTTACAGAATGTGCCCCTCAGTTGTCCACTTGTCTCTCTTTAGCTGTACCGGATGTACCCCTCAGTTGTCCCCTTGTATCTCTTTAGCTGTACCGGATGTACCCCTCAGTTATCCCCTTGTATCTCTTTAGCTGTACCGGATGTACCCCTCAGTTGTCCCCTTGTATCTCTTAAGCTGTACCGAATGTACCCCTCTGTTATCCACTTGTATTTCTTTAGCTCTACCGGATGTACCCCTATGTTGTCCACTTGTATCTCTTAAGATGTACCGGATGTAACCCTCAGTTGTCCACTTGTATCTCTTACGTTGCACCGGATGTACCCACCTGTTGTCCCCTTGTATCGCTTAAGCTGTACCGGATGTACCCCTATGTTATCCACTTGTATCTCTCTTTAGCTGTACCGGATGTACCCTTCTGATGTCCCCTAGTATATCTTTAGTTGTACCGGATATACCCCACAGTTGTCCCATTGTATCTCTTTAGTTGTACCGGATGTACCCCTCTGTTGTCCCCTTGTATCTCTTAAGTTTTACCGGATGTACCCCTCTGTTTTCCCATTGTATCGCTTTAGCTGTACCTGATGTACCCCTTTGTTGTCCACTTGTGTTTCTTTTTAGCTGTACCGGATGTACCCATCTGATGTCCACTAGTATCTCTTTAGCTGTATTGTACCGGATATACCCCTCAGTTGTCCCCTTGTATCTCTATAGCTGTACCGGATATACCCCTCAGTTGTCCCCTTGTATCTCTTTAGCTGTACCGGACGTTCCCCTCTGTTGTCCACTTGTATCTCTTTAGCTGAACCGGACGTTCCCCTCAGTTATCCCCCTGTATCTCTTTAGCTGTACCGGATGTTCCCCTCTGTTGTCCACTTGTATCTCTTTAGCTTTACCGGATGTACCCCTCAGTTGTCCCCTTGTATCTCTTTAGCTGTACCGGATGTTCCCCTCTGTTGTCCATTTGTATCTCTTTAGCATTACCGGATGTACCCCTCTGTTGTCCACTTGTATCTCTCTTTAACTGTATAGGATGTACCCCTCTATTGTCCCCTTGTATCTCTTTAGCTGTACCGGATATATCCCTCAGTGGTCCCCTTTTATCTCTTTAGCTGTACCGGATGTACCCCTCAGTTGTCCCCTTGTATCTCTTTATCTGTACCGGATGTTCAGTTATTCCCTTGTCTCCCTTTAGCTGTACAGAATGTACCCCTCAGTTGTCCCCTTGTCTCTCTTTAGCTGTACTGAATGTACCCCTCATTTGCCCACTTATCTCTCTTAAGCTGTACCGGATGTACCCCTCGGTTGTCCCCTTGTCTCTCTTATATGTAAGCTGTACAGAATGTACCCCTCAGTTGTCCTCTTGTCTCTCTTAAGCTGTACCGGATGTACACCTCTGTTGTCCCCTTGTATCCCTTTAGCTGTACCGGACGTACCCCTCTGTTGTCCACTTGTATCTCTTTAGCAGTTCCGGACGGACCCCTCTGTTGTCAACTTGTATCTCTTTAGATGTACTGGATGTTCCCCTCAGTTGTCCACTTGTATCTCTTTAGCTGTACCGGATGTACCCTCTGTTGTCCCCTTGTATGTCTTTAGCTGTACCTGATGTATCCCTCAGTTGTCCCCTTGTATCTCTTTAGCTGTACCGGATATACCTATGTTGTTCACTGGTATCTCTCTTTAGCTGTACCGGATGTCCCCTCTGTTGTCCCCTTGTATCGCTTTAGCTGTACCGGATATACCTAAGTTTTCCCCTAGTGTATCTCTTTAGCTGTACCGGATGTACACTCTGTTGTCCCCTTGTATGTCTTTAGCTGTCCCTGATGTATCCCTCTGTTGTCCCCTTGTATCTCTTAAGTTGTACCGGATGTACCCTCTGTTGTCCCCTTGTATCGCTTTAGCTTTACCGGATATACCTATGTTGTCCTCTGATATCTCTCTTTAGCTGTACCGGATGTACCCCTCAGTTGTCCCCTTGTATCTCTTTAGCTGTACCGGATATACCTATGTTGTTCACTGGTATCTCTCTTTAGCTGTACCGGATGTCCCCTCTGTTGTCCCCTTGTATGTCTTTAGCTGTCCCTGATGTATCCCTCTGTTGTCCCCTTGTATCTCTTAAGTTGTACCGGATGTACCCTCTGTTGTCCCCTTGTATGTCCTTAGCTGTACCTGATGTATCCCTCTGTTGTCCCCTTGTATCTCTTAAGTTGTACCGGATGTACCCTCTGTTGTCCCCTTGTATCGCTTTAGCTGTACCGGATATACCTAAGTTTTCCCCTAGTGTATCTCTTTAGCTGTACCGGATGTACCGCACAGTTGTCCCATTGTATCTCTTTAGTTGTACAGGATGTACCCCTCCTTTTATATTTTGAGCTGTTCATGATGTACACTGTAGTTGTTCCTTCGTGTCTTCTAAGTTGAACAGAATATGCACCCCTTTCGCCCCGTCTGGTCTCACCATGTTGTTATTCCACAGGGGATTACGTAACAGAAACAGGGACAGAGAATTAACTGTCCTACACAAACAGCGAGCATATCATTATTTCAAACAAACCACAAAGGTACATTGCGTGTGATATTTCAAAGTGTATTTATATAAATATTTCTGTTGATATTATCGCCAGAGAAATAATGTCAAAAACATGATCGTGTTTATTCAATGTAAAGCATCTAAGGAATGGGAGAGCCGACCACCGCGGGGTTTACCTCTCCGTCTGTCAAACATGGTAGTCAACAAGCCATTCACACTCGATGAAAAATGGGCGATGCAATAGTAATGACTACCCTTGGAATGGTGTGCCATCAAAGGCGAACACTTTCTAATGTCTTTATAATCTGTGTGAAGTTAGCAGTGTAAGAACAAAATAGGCTTGTGTTCAGGAAAACAAAACAGCTTTCGCTTGTTTACGCCAGTACTAACAGGGCATATATTTGGAGAGTTGGATTAATGTAAAGTTCCTTTTATCTTTTCTATTACTCACGCCACTTCTCCGACACGAGGGGACATCTTTTTTTACTGATATCTGCTATACACCTTCAATTCCCTCAACCCAATTTTTATTATATATTGAATAATAGTGATATCTACGTGTTCCACAGTGTCTGCTCGAGCTGAGACCCGGTGGTACAGCAGTTCGCTAAGGTGTTGGAATATAAACTAGCACACACCCGTCCATGTGTTATACTCGCACACAGAGCTAGGATCAATAGCTTCTGTCATTAAAGATAAAAACCCCCATACAATTGCCTAAATTAAATTCATGTATAAGTGTATATTTTCGTTTTAATTACTTCACACGTATAAATGGGAGACAGACAGAAAAGATATATCTTATGTCAGATTTCAACACAAAAATATCGCTTCTTTCCATTTTAATGGTTATTTTTCCAATAAAGTGTTGAACTTAATGGCTTCAATATCCCAGATACAATCTTAATCGTACACGAATCCCCTGAGGCGCGGGAGTTTTAAAGGATTATTTAGAGCTAATCATACATCAATGTATTTTTTAAGTGAGGGTGTACGTACCTCGTGTATATAAACTATATAGAGATCCACGAATCCAAGTCCTCGTCCGTAGTGTTCCCTTCTGACATACTGAAAATGTTTGTCTCATCAGTGTAACAGGGATATAAACCTTATCAGCACAGCTATGACCCCAAAACAGAACAGAAAACAACATGTAATACCGGAAACCAAGAGATGTACTAATCATGGATAATTAAATATTCTCCTACCGTGCGAGGATGTCAGAGAAATATCAATCCGAGGTTATCTAACCCAAGACCTTCTTCAAGCAGAGGGTTAGACATTCAAGATTATCACCCGAGGGTTAGACATTCAAGAATATCACCCGAGGGTTGTATATCTCTCGCACACCCTCACGTTACTCCTTTTCTCGAATCACTTCGATACTTTCAAAACAATATTTTAGATAATTGACTATATTTTTCTATCCTGGGCCTCTATCCTGGGCCGGTATCCTGGGCCGGTATCCTGGGCCTCTATCCTGGGCCTCTATCCTGGGCCGGTATCCTGGGCCGGTATCCTGGGCCTCTATCCTGGGCCTCTATCCTGGGCCGGTATCCTGGGCCTCTATCCTGGGCCTCTATCCTGGGCCGGTATTCATGAAACCGTTCTCGTGCTCAAGCTGGATTCTGTGCTCAAACCTACTTTCTTGTAACTGGCTTAAATCTTGCCAAACGATCAAAAAGTCAAATGTAAACATTGAAAACAGTTTTCAGCTTTAAGTCTCTTTAATGTTTTTCCTAATCATTGAGAAAATATGATTTGTTTATGGATTTATAACTAGAACAAGAAATTCGGCTTGAGCACAAGTACCATACTTGAGCATGAGAACAGTTCCATGAATACGGGCCCAGGTGTGCACACGACCTCTCCTATCCCTTGACGTCATAATTTTGTTTCTTTCCACATGATATCTATCATCTTCTAGGAAGTGACAGACATCACACATGTACCATTAGGGGCGTCAGAGGATGAATCAATAACAAGCAAAATAGGAGACAAATCTTTGACGCTGGGGGTATTTCTGTCCTGATATTTTACGCTATCGTAAATGTTGTCCTACCTTTCTGATGCTATGGTATTTTTTGTCAGAAGTCTTCTGACGCTATGGTATATTTTGTCATACTTTTCTGACGTTAAGGTATATTTTGTCCTACTGTTCTGACGCTAAGATACAATTTGTCCAAAGTTTTCTGACGCTACCGTATATTTTGTCCTACTGTTCTGGCGCTAAGTTATATTTTATCGAGTGTTCTGACGCTATGGTAATTTTGTCCTACTGTTGTGACGCTATGGTATATTTTGCCCTATTGTTCCGACGCTACGGTAAAAAAAAAAAGCTATCGTTCTGACGCAATGGAATATTTTGTCCTATTATTCTGACGCTACGGTATATTTTTTTTCTATCGTTCTGACGATACGGTATATTTTTTTCTTTCGTTCTGACGCTTTGGAATATTTTGTCCTATTATTCTGACGCTACGGTATATTTTTTTTCTATCGTTCTGACGCTACGGTACCTTTTTTTCTGTCGTTCTGACGCTTTGGAATATTTTGTCCTATTATTCTGACGCTACGGTATATTTTTTCTATCGTTCTGACGCTACGGTATATATTTGTTTCTATCGTTCTGACGCTACAGTATATTTTGTCCTAGTTTTCTGACGCTACGGTATATTTTGTCCTATTGTGTTGACGCTTCGTATATGTGAGACATGTGTAATATGCTATAATATCAACGATAGAATTCATACATAAAATATATCACCGACGTATTATAATACAAAATCGATAAAACATCATCATACAATAACACTGAATACCGAGAAAATAACATCTACAAAACAAATGAAGTTTTGAAGGGGCGTAAAAGAGTCTGCCCTGGTGCTGTTTCTGAAAATATATATTGTTTCACATTAAATCACCACCCATGTTGAGTAATTTATGTGTAAAGTACATTACATTTTTTTTTTAAATTGTTAAGCACTGTACTTTATCCTCCAATAACTGGGAACATCTACACACGATGATTAAAATCAATATTGAAGATAATCATCTAAAATTAGATTTGAAATACAAATTATTTATTTTCATAGCTCCTCAATAATTTCATAATTGCTTTATCATTGATAATTTTCTTCTGACGAACGTATTTAATGTGGGTTTATAATATTGAATGGGAGATTGTATTTCCAGAACATTTACTTTGATTTAAACGATACATTATTATCTAATTAGATATAATTCGAGTAGTTAGACGGTGTTTGTTACTGTGAGGTTAAGTTGCATACAACATATGCGCCGGTGTAAGTCGTTATCAATAACTAAATCACAGTCGCTGGTACAACAAGGACAATTAAAGAGGAATTGTGGAAAACAGATTTTGAAATTTAATCAGTAAAAAAGTCAAACAATTACTTCGTGAGAATTTTTAGATATTTATATTGTTAACGTATATAATGTATACATATTAATATAAATATTCATCTCAGATAAAAATGTAATAAAATAAACCAGCGTAATTGAATTAGTTAGCGTATACAGTACCATTTTTCTGAAAGATTTTAACAGTACTGTGAATACTACTTCAATTGTGGTCTAAGGGGAAGTAATGCTGACGCAAATACGTACATTTATGGTCAAAGGGGACGTAACTGCAAATTAAACGTGGCACGAAATCGTGTAGCCGTAGTTTCGAATTCGATATCTTATCCACAATTCATGTTATTTCTATTATTTAGTATTGGTGGTATACAAGCTATTTTAATGAATTGTTTCGTATCCAAATAACGGTATTGTCTAACGGTGGTGTAAAGCGCTAATTGATATTACACTAGACTTACCCAAGTTCCGATTCCATTTGGATACGTGCACGTTAGCAAAGATTCGGACACGGGGTGTAATAATCGATCAATTGTTTCCCCGTCTAAAAGCCCTTCTGATAGATAATGATTTACAATTGTGCTTTTTTATGTGCACATCTCAATATAACAACTAACTTGTAATAGCAATATGTGCACATCTCAATATAACAACTAACTTGTAATAGCAATATGTGCACAGCTCAGTAGGTGTAAACATAAATAATATTTACATGTGGTATCTAACGTGTACACCTTATAATAAACTTGTTATATTTATATGTGCACTTCAAATTATAATAATATGCTTGTAGTATTTTAATTTGTAAACTTGATTATGATAATAAAATTAATATGTTAATTTACTTGAAAATTGTGTGCAGATCTCACTATCTTAGTATTTCAGTATTTGATGTACAAAGTAAAGTAATAATATAATCAACCTAAATATTCTTTTTATGCGCACACCTCACATTAATGATTTACTTTTATATTTTAATGTGTATATCTCACTTTAATAACGTATTTGTATTTGAATATAATATTTCACTTTTAAATAAGTATGTGCACACTGCATGTGATACATACATACATATGTTTTGTATTTAATGTGCAAAGTTTGATATAATAATTACTTTAAAAAAAAAAATTGCACATTTCAAAACGATATACTTGTAGTATTTAAATGCAAACTAAAATATAACATAATAATTTAGTTAACTTTGTTTTTATGTGCACATCACAGTAACAATATACTTGTAGCATTTAACACGCAGAGATAAATATAGAAGTACCGATACTTATGTACTTATATGGTATTATTTCCTATGTTCCTGTTACTGTTATATGGTGGTATTTCCTATGTTACTGTTATATGGTGGTATTTCCTATGTTACTATTATATGGTGGTATTTACTATGTTCCTGTTATATGGTGGTATTTCCTATGTTACTGTTATATTGTGGTATTTACCATGTTCCTGTTACTGTTAATATGGTGGTATTTCTTATATTCCTGTTATATGGTGGTATTTACTATGTTACTGTTATATGGTGGTATTTACTATGTTCCTGTTATATGGTGGTATTTACTATGTTCCTGTTACTGTTAATATGGTGGTATTTCCTATGTTCCTGTTACTGTTAATATGGTGGTATTTCCTATGTTCCTGTTATATGGTGGTATTTACTATGTTACTGTACTGTTATATGGTGGTATTTCCTATGTTCCTGTTATATGGTGGTATTTCATATGTTCCTGTTATATGGTGGTATTTCCTATGTTCCTGTTACTGTTAATATGGTGGTATTTCCTATGTTCCTGTTATATGGTGGTATTTACTATGTTCCTGTTACTGTTAATATGGTAGTATTTACTATGTTCCTGTTAATATGGTGGTATTTCCTATGTTCCTGTTATATGGTGGTATTTACTATGTTCCTGTTACTATTATATGGTGGCATTTCCTATGTTTCTGTTATATGGTGGTATTTACTATGTTCCTGTTACTGTTAATATCGTGGTATTTCCTATGTTCCTGTTACTGTTAATATGGTATTATTTACTATGTTCCTGTTAATATGGTGGTATTTCCTATGTGCCTGTTATATGGTGGTATTTACTAGGTTCCTGTTACTGTTAATATGGTAGTGTTTACTATGTTCCTGTTAATATGGTGGTATTTCCTATGGTCCTGTTATATGGTGGTATTTACTAGGTTCCTGTTACTGTTAATATGGTGGGATTTCCTATGTTCCTGTTATATGATGGTATTTCCTATGTTACTGTTAATATGGTCGATTTTTCTATGTTTCTGTTATATGGTGGTATTTACTAGGTTCCTGTTACTGTTAATATGGTGGGATTTCCTATGTTCCTGTTATATGGCGGTATTTACTATGTTACTGTACGTTACTGTTAATATGGTGGTATTTTCTATGTTCCTGTTACTGTTAATATGGTAGTATTTACTATGTTCCTGTTAATATGGTGGTATTTCCTATGTTCCTGTTATATGATGGTATTTCCTATGTTACTGTTAATCTGGTGGATTTTTCTATGTTTCTGTTATATGGTGGTATGTCCTATGATGTTACTATTATATGGTGGTATTTACTGTATTACTGTTGTATGGTGGTATTTACTATGTTCCTGGTACTGTTAATATGGTGGTATTTCTTATGTTCCTGTTATATGGTGGTAGTTACTATGTTACTGTACTGTTATATGGTGATATTTACTATGTTACTGTACTGTCATATGGTGGTATTTACTATGTTACCGTACTGTTATATGGTGGTATGTCCTACGTTACTGTTATATGGTGTATTTCCTATGTTACTGTTATATTGTGGTATTTACCATGTTCCTGTTACTGTTAATATGGCGGTATTTCCTATGTTCCTGTTATATGGTGGTATTTCCTATGTTACTGTTAATATGGTGGATTTTTCTATGTTTCTGTTATATGGTGGTATGTCCTACGTTACTGTTATATGGTGTATTTCCTATGTTACTGTTATATGGCGGTATTTACTATGTTACTGTACTGTTATATGGTGGTATTTACTATGTTACTGTTATATGGTGGTATTTACTGTGTTACTGTTATATGGTGGTATTTCCTATGTTCCTGTTACTGTTAATATGGTGGTATTTCCTATGGTACTGTTACTGTTCTGGTGTGTCAAAGATTCCGTTAAACCTTGTGATGTGTTCAATGTTCCTGTTGTTTGGTGGAGACTCTGAGGTTTCAGATCCCCCCCCCCCCCCCCCCCCCCCTTGTTTGTATTGTCTCTCCAAGGTGTCTACTGTTTTACTTGATTCTCCATTATTATTATATTATGATTATTTTGGTGGTGTCTTAAACGTTCCTATTTCTTTTTCTTGTAGTCTCCACTATTTGTGGTTTCTCCTAGGTTTCTGTATTTGTTTGTGGTCACCAAAGTTACAGTAACATTCTGTGGTGCCTCTTGGTTTCTGTGGTGTCTCTTGGTTTCTGTTGTTCTGCTTGTGATAATATTTGTCGGTAATTTGGTGGTGTTTCCTAAGTTCCTTACTTTGGTGTCTACGAGGTATTGCTATTTTGTAGGTTGTATCCCTTCTATTTTGTCGTGCCTCCCCAGTGTTTTTTTCTTGTGTCCCATGATTATGTTTTTGGTGGTTTCTACCAGCGGCCTCTGATTTTGATGGTGTCCCCTAGTCATCTGTAACTCTATTTTCATGTCAGAGTTTATTTCTGACACTGTTATATTGATGTATCTGTTCATATCCCAATAAAACCTGAACTAATACACCATTTGATACTGACGTAGGATCATCACAGACACACCTATTACAATTAACAGAGTGTCTTATCGTACCGTATGTACAGCCTAGGGTGTCAGTCATGCCAATCTATAACTCAAATTGAACGTCGTCATCGGGCACCACACCAGATACCACAACTTCCAAAACCCACGTCATAGGTTATACCAGTCAAATAGCCTGAAACATGTGTCCTTTTAGATCCCCAACTACGGTACACTCCTTTTTGAGTTTTCATTTCAACAAATTTTTTTGTTTAGAAAACAAAAGGATTGGACAACAGACAAGCCTATATTAGTCTCTCCACACTCACTCTCTTTGTGAGTTTGGTGTTTTGGTTCTACTTGCCAAACCCCTCTTAAGGAATCTGGTTCACTAAAAGAACATGTAAGAACCTATCATCTAATTAGTCTTACGACACCGAGACAATGTACATTAATAAATCAACAATAATATCTTTGTTACTGTGTTTCTGCGAGGTATACACAGCAGGTGCACAAAGTTTATTCATTTTTTTTTCATTTTAAGATATCTTATTAAATCAATTAGATTTAGTGGCAATCGGGCAACATACTAAGCACAAACAAGCCCTCTTCCTGGACGTCCATACAGTTCAAAGAATAACATATAATACGGATTGACTATTGGCATTGGTTTAGACATAAGATATACATCTGTAAGTCAGTAAATACATTCACAGAAGAAGCAAGCAATCCTGAATAAGAGGCTATTTGTTTTCAACAGAATTCCATGTTTTTTATGTATGCATGTATATATATTCTAATAATTGGCTAATTAAACTTAGCACCATTAAAGTGTAATGAATTTGATGTTAATATCAGTGTAGAACACATACAGTCCTATAATTATATAAACAATCTGATTACTTCAGCGTTACTAAACAACCTGATTACTTTAGTGTTAATAAACAACCTGATTACTTCAGTGTTACTAAACAATCTGTTTACTTCAGTGTTACTAAACAACCTGATTACTTCAGTGTTACTAAACAACCTGATTACTTCAGTGTTACAAAACAACCTGATTATTTCAGTGTTACTAAACAACCTGATTACTTCAGTGTTACTAAAGAATCTGATTACTTCAGTGTTACTAAACAACCTGATTACTTCAGTGTTACTAAACAATCTGATTACTTCAGTGTTACTAAACAATCTGATTACTTCAGTGTTACTAAACAACCTGATTACTTCAGTGTTCCTATTTACTAGTGTCATCACTTCCACTCTAGATTTATTGTAATATGATAAACAACCTGATTACTTCAGTGTTACTAAACAACCTGATTACTTCAGTGTTACTAAACAACCTGATTACTTCAGTGTTACTAAACAACCTGATTACTTCAGTGTTACTAAACAACCTGATTACTTCAGTGTTACTAAACAACCTGATTACTTCAGTGTTACTAAACAACCTGATTACTTCAGTGTTACTAAACAACCTGATTACTTCAGTGTTACTAAACAACCTGATTACTTCAGTGTTACTAAACAACCTGATTACTTCAGTGTTACTAAACAACCTGATTACTTCAGTGTTACTAAACAACCTGATTACTTCAGTGTTACTAAACAACCTGATTACTTCAGTGTTACTAAACAACCTGATTACTTCAGTGTTACTAAACAATCTGATTACTTCAGTGTTACTAAACAATCTGATTACTTCAGTGTTACTAAACAACCTGATTACTTCAGTGTTACTAAACAACCTGATTACTTCAGTGTTACTAAACAATCTGATTACTTCAGTGTTACTAAACAATCTGATTACTTCAGTGTTACTAAACAACCTGATTACTTCAGTGTTCCTATTTACTAGTGTCATCACTTCCACTCTAGATTTATTGTAATATGATAAACAACCTGATTACTTCAGTGTTACTAAACAACCTGATTACTTCAGTGTTACTAAACAATCTGATTATTTCAGTGTTACTAAACAATCTGATTAGTTCAGTGTTACTAAACAATCTGATTACTTCAGTGTTACTAAACAACCTGATTACTTCAGTGTTACTAAACAATCTGATTATTTCAGTGTTACTAAACAATCTGATTAGTTCAGTGTTACTAAACAATCTGATTACTTCAGTGTTACTAAACAACCTGATTACTTCAGTGTTACTAAACAATCTGATTATTTCAGTGTTACTAAACAATCTGATTAGTTCAGTGTTACTAAACAATCTGATTATTTCAGTGTTACTAAACAATCTGATTACTTCAGTGTTACTAAACAATCTGATTATTTCAGTGTTACTAAACAATCTGATTACTTCAGTGTTACTAAACAATCGGATTATTTCAGTGTTACTAAACAACCTGATTACATCAGTGTTACTAAACAATCTGATTATTTCAGTGTTGCTAAACAACCTGATTACTTTAGTGTTACTAAACAATCTGATTACTTCAGTGTTACTAAACAATCTGATTACTTCAGTGTTCCTATTTACTATTGTCATCACTTCCACTCTAGATTTCAGATTTATTCGACGTTGACAAAGCTTTCCTAACCGCCGAGGTTTGACTCGACCAAATTACATCTAGGAAGAGTAACAAAGCTAACTCAACAGAGAAGGTCAGCTATAGTCTGCTAATCGACGGGATACATCCGTGCAAGACTCTAAAAAGGTACTGGCTGATGAAACTTACAGACCTTGTTATCAAACACTGTAAATCATAATGTACCTCGTGATACCTTCCAGCTGGAGTACTGCAACAAGTGTACTTTTGTGCCAAACGCTGTGTATGACCTTATGGCAAGTAGTGAGATGTCTGGTATTACCTAGTGTGCCAAACGCTGTGTATGCCCTTATGGCTAGTAGTGAGATGTCTGGTATTACGTAGTGTGCCAAACGCTGTGTATGACCTTATGGCTAGGAGTGAGATGTATGGTATTACCTAATGTGCCAAACGCTGTTTATGACCTTATGGCTAGTAGTGAGATGTATGGTATTACCTAATGTGCCAAACGCTGTTTATGACCTTATGGCTAGTAGTGAGATGTATGGTATTACCTAATGTGCCAAACGCTGTGTATGACCTTATGGCTAGGAGTGAGATGTATGGTATTACCTAATGTGCCAAACGCTGTGTATGACCTTATGGCTAGGAGTGAGATGTATGGTATTACCTAATGTGCCAAACGCTGTTTATGACCTTATGGCTAGTAGTGAGATGTATGGTATTACCTAATGTGCCAAACGCTGTGTATGACCTTATGGCTAGTAGCGAGATGTCTGGGATTACCTAGTGTGCCAAACGCTGTGTATGACCTTATGTCTAGTAGTGAGATGTCTGGTATTACCTAGTGTGTCAAACGCTGTGTATGACCTTATGGCTAGTAGTGAGATGTCTGGGATTACCTAGTGTGCCAAACGCTGTGTATGACCTTATGGCTAGTAGTGAGATGTCTGGTATTACATGGAACTGGAATGGTTGCAAGAGGATAGTGCCAACACTTCACAACATAAATAAATGAGGCTAGGCTATCAGTGATTGAAACCAGGTTAAGTGACCTTGAAGTAAATACAGGTTAAATTATACGAGAAGAGCTACGTCAAACTAAAGTGGACCTCATTGACCAAATACAACATGATGTAATAAACATGGTGGATAGTAGACACAAGGAACTTCAAGAAAGGAAGTCAAAGGAATCGAACAAGTAATCATGTGCAATGTACAAGAAAAAAAGAGTGAAAACAAGAACAGAAATAAATCTGCAGATGAGGAGGATATCAAATGACTAAGTAACAGCCTAGGAGTAGATAATATAGAAATTCTTACGTCATTCCGTCTCGGGAAATATAATGCTTCGAAAACACGCCCCCTGGTTGCTATTATAGGAAACAAGTCCCAGCGAAAATCCCTACTAGAAAAAGAACGCTTTATACAAACCAAGGCACAAGATAACTTGAAAGTCATTATCCTAACACGGGACCTCACAAAACAGCAGAGGGAGGAAAGGAAACAAAAAATGGAGAAGTATAGAAGAGAAGGAGAAAAAAACGAGGAAAACATCCACGGTGGTCAGACACTAGACAACAGGAATGAACAAACACATGTACTATCAAGGCAAGTAGGGACTACCCAGCTATTTATGGAGCAACCACACAGGGATCGACATGCGCCAACGAACAGCCCGTCACAGACAGGACGGCAGAACTACAAGGTCACAACGGACAAGCAGTTCCCAGAGCTCAAAGTACTACACGAGTAGCACCCCTGTCAGTACCCATAGTGCTATGAACCGTCGCAGTAATATAGGTCAGGCTCTGCTGTTTGGGGATTGCTCCGCCACAGAGTCGCCTATAAGGAATGTGAACACGGCAGCACGGGGTACTACAGGTGTAGTTGACAACTCAGAACCGGTACGGAACACCCGATTCAACTCGCATCCCCAACCAGTGGGGACACCTAGCCCAATACTGTCTGGAAACTTGTCAGGAAATGATGAAATGGACACAAACGTCTATCTGGACTTGACTGTAATATCCGAGTTAGAAAGGACCCGACTATATCAGGAAAGCCCACAGGAGCGACTCCAACAACACCAGTTCTGGAAAGAGTATAGGAAGTTTGTTTTAATGGTAACATTGGAAATACTGTAAATATATTACCAGGCAAAGTTATACCAGGAAATCAAATTCGATGTCTGTATTCTAATGTAAATGTTATGACCAACACAAAAAAATCCGAACTAGTGGAACATATTAACAACAGACTTGGACAGGGTATGTCTAACAGAAATGTTTCCAAAAAGTAACTGTCTACAGTTGGACACTCCATTTTATGATGTGGATAACTTCAACTCGTACTACAGCGAACCAAAAAAGCTTGGTATTGGAATAAACGTCTCGGGAAACCTAATCAGTGAAAAAGTAGTTCTCAATGTGGACTTTGATGAATATGTAGCATGTTCAATAAACCTCAAAAACAGAGACTCGTTACTTGTGTGCTGCATATACAAAAAGCCTTAACAGCCCAGAACAAAATAATGAACGCCTATCTGACCTCCTTAGGAAATTGTATTCTCTTCATTATTCCCATTTACTAATTCTGGGAGACTTTAATTTTAAGGAATTAAACTGGGAAGTTGGATCAACAACCACAAGGGAAAACCACCCGCCACAAAATTTCTTGGAACAACGAGGGACGGTTTCATCTATCAACACGTCAAACAACCAACTAGATACTGCGAAGGACAAACCCCAAATATCTTGGACCTTATCTTCACGAACGAGGAGGAAATGATCGATGACATTATATATTTACCATCTTTAGGAAAAAGTGACCATCTTACCCTACGTTTCGATATGTGAACCGATAACACCACCACACCATACCAGGAGGGAGTAGATCTAAAACGGTACAACTCCCACAAAGGCATTTACATCGAGATGATGCATGACCTAAACAACTTTGTTGTCTTCTTGAAACAAGAAATAAAGAAATGTATACCAGTGAGGAAGATATCTCAACCAAAAAACCAGAACAGAACTTATCTCGGCATCGATGCTATACAAGCGATCAAAAGAAAGAAGCGCCTGTGGAACAAATACCTACATTGCAAAACGGATCAAAATTTTCATAACTACAAAGTTGCTAGAAAATTATGTTGTATCAAGGACAAGGAACTCCAGATATCAGTTTGAGAAAGACCTAGCTGAAAAAATCAAAACGAATCCGAAACTATTTTGGAAATACGTACGGTCTAAAACCAAATCGGCTACTGTCAACAAAAGACTGGTAAACCAGGAAGGCCAATTAACAGAAACAGACGAGGAAACCGTAGAAGTCTTCAACAATTTCTTTGCCAGCGTGTTTGTCCATGACTCAAACACACCAATACCTTATCTATCGCCAAAAGTTCTACCAGAACACTTAACCGATATCACTATTTCCGAGCCTGTAAATCCAAACTAAACACAGGGACCTGACAACATCCATCCACAACTTATAGCTAGTACAGCAAACTCCATCAAAAAGCCTCTGACGATACTGTACAACAAATCATTTAATGAAGGAAAGTTACCTTAACAATGGAAATCAGCGATCGTAAGACCAATATTTAAAAAAGGATAAAAAAACGAACCCGGGAACTATAGACCAATCAGCCTTACTTCAGCACCGTGCAAAATTCTCCAACGGATTATAAGGAACGAATTATAGGACCATATGAATAGGAACCACCTCTTCTCAAAACACCAGCATGGCTTTAGACCTGGACGATCATGTACTACACAACTCTTAGAAGTCCTTGAAGACTGGACACAAACCCTAGACCAAGGTAAACATATCGACGTGATATATTTGGACTTTGCTAAGGCCTTTGACAAGGTCTCACATCGTCTACTGCTATACAAACTCCAGTACTATGGAATACAAGGAAAAGGACTAGCATGGATACAGGATGACAGTGACATGAAACAAGAAGTGGTTATAAATGGAAAATTCAGTCAGCAGCGGGGTACCTCAGGGAAGCGTTTTAGGACCAATTCTATTTTTGATATATGTCAATGACATGCCTGAAGTCATCAATTATACCATCAAACTTTTTGCAGACGACACTAAATTATATTAAAAAAATCTCCAACAGCGAAACCGTAAATTTCTTCAGGACAACATAGACAGCATATCCAAGTGGACAGACGACTGGTTAATGAAATATAATCTAAATTATCCAGATAGTACAACAGACATAGAGAAAGTAGAAAACGAGAAGGATCTTGGCGTCACCATAGATAACAAATTGAGATTTCCAGACCATGCCAATATAACAGTTAGAAAGGCTAACAGAATCCTGGGTACTATCTTCCGTACTTTCACATATAGGGACGCAGTTATGTTTACACTATTGTACAAATCACTCGTCAGACCACATTTAGAGTATGGAACACCTATATGGTCCCCAAACTTTATCAAAGACAAAATCTCCATCGAAAATGTGCAAAGAAGGGCTACAAAACGGATCAAGAATATATCAAATCTACCATATGATGAAAGGCTGCGAACGCGGGGACTGCCTACTCTCGAATATAGAAGGGAAAGAGCAGACCTAGTCGAAATCTACAAGATCCTAAATAATATCGACCATGTAGACCATGAACATATGTTTAAACAGGCATCAAATATGGGGACCAGGGGGCATCCAAAAAAGCTGTTCAAGAGACCGTTTCGCCTTGAAGTAAACAAAAATGTCTTCAGCAACAGAAAAATAACAACATGGAACAGTCTACCGGAAGTGATTGCTACAGCAATGAACCTAAACAGCTTTAAAACATTACAGAACAACCATAACATTACCAACAGGTCCAAATTCCGGGCCTCTTTTTACAATTAGTACCATGTACATCACATGTGTTTTTAAATATGCGACTTTTACAGGTCATATGAGCCCAATCAACAAGTGCGAACTTTAAACGGTAGGTGTGTAAATATACGTGCGTTTCATATATAGAGAGAACTGTTTTTGTCAAGTATAATGTGTGACCAACATGAACTATAAACCGCCACAACTCATCAATGTGTAAATAATGGACTTTTATCATTTTATGCGCAACCGGTTGGACATTATAAATAATTAATGAAATACTATCAAGACATCTCCAAAAGCTAAAAAGCTTACAACGATGTAGATTACAGCAAAAGATACAGCGAAAGATACAGCGAAAGAACGGGGCAGTGTTTTCCTGTTACGGAATACACCTGTTTGTCAGCGGATCGTGCCTCAACATTATTGAGACCGCCCTGCTTGTTTTTTTTGAGTTGTTTCGTGGTTTATTACGTTGTTTCGTGGTTTATTACGTTGTTTTGTGGTTTATTACCACGTATTCTCTGTCATGTTCATCTCTCAGATAATTGAACGAACGCGGTGTCAGTTGTATGTGAAACTCGTGGCCTCTACTCACAAAATGCATCGCCAGATTCAATCAAGCGCGATAACGGAGGAGGACGGGATTTTCCCCAGTAAGGTAGGTGTTTTCTAGGTCCTCTTGACAGATTCTTTGTTTGTGCTGAGTGGGTCTTGAGGTACCGTTCCTTCCATTTGCCTTTAATTTCCCATCCAACATATTGTTGGCACTGTGAAACGCCCTATCTCTGACAATATCAATATCCAATCTGCCGCGCGGACATTAACAAGAGTGTTTTTATGGTACACAAGTCCATTCTTTGGCGATGCCTCGGCATAAACTTGTCGTAGTTTGCCACACAAAGTATCCACCCTATTGAATTCATGTCCAATTCATGACCATGCATCTCACGGTTCCAATCGGAAAATAAAATAGCCCAACTACAGTAAACCATATTCTAGGCCTAGAAGACACATTTTGCAAAAGTAAAGAAATAATACCGTTTCCAAATAATATCTTTTTTTTAAATTCGATGAAAATTTGAAAACAAACACCAACATCAGTCCTAATTTAAAAAAACACCAAAAACGATGAATTAAACGCAATTCTTCAATTCCAAAATCCAATTCAATTTTGATTTATTTCCCAGTTAAGTTTACAGTCACGTTCATTGATTATGCAAATGATATCCTTGTAGCTTAACGGAAAGCATTCCAATTTAATTTGGGAAGACCTGGGTTCGAGTCCTGGTCAGGGCAGACCATGTATTGGAATCATATTGAACGTGCACTGTATGCGTCAAATGTATTAATGTAATTGTTTTTCTTTGCAAACTTTGACAAACAATGTCAGATCCCCGACACTCCCTCCGAGTTTGAGTCCTAGTCAGGGTAGATCATGTATTTGAATCATATTGAACGTGCGAGTGCCGACCCCCCTCCCCTCGATCACCACTCAAACAAATATGCTGGTATTTAAAGTGTCTTACCTTGAAAAACCTTAATGCCCCATTTGGTGTTGTTTTTAGTGGATTTTGACTGTCGTGCATCCTCCATTTCTGCCAGTTCCTCGTCCGAAAGTCTTTTGAAGCGTTGGAGGCCCGGGGCTGCAGGTAAGTCAGGTTGTGGTACTTTGATATCCATGGCTTTTGCCATCTCGCCCTTGCCTGAGACGGCGATGACGGCGTTGACATAGGCAGATCAATTTCAAATAATTCCAACAAAACATTGTTGAGGTCTTCATCTTCCATCGTTTGTCGTTCAGCTGCATTAATTCAATCGATATTCAGTATTTCGTCGGTTTCTCCTAAATCAAAGTTTGGTACGTCTGCCATTGTTGATAACTCGTTGGTTAGAAAGCAGACGATATCAAAATATTGATAAACAACAAAAATTATTTTTTAATAATAATGGCAGGTATTTTTTTCCCAATTTTAATGTTTTACTTACATAATATGTTATTATTCAATACATATTGTAACATATAAACTTCGGAAAATCCAATGGAATCTACCGAAAATCAAAGGCTTCTTGGATAATTTTCTTTTGAAGTTGCCGACATAGTGAAAGTTATTCCGGTGGGCGTGGCTAATTATTTTTCTTTCATAAATTTTCCAACCAATCAGATAAGAGTATTTGGTATGAAAACAAAGAAAAATTGATTATAACATATTGAACACACATCTATTTTTGCTACGTCATATTAGTGTTAACATTTGAATAAAACTGTTATTTGTGACCCGAGGGTATTGTGTCTACCACTACTCCTTACTGTTTGAAAATTGCAATGATGAATCACGTGATAGAAGTCAATATCATTTTACTTTAATATCACTCATTTCAAGCCGTATTATTTATTCGATAGTTTTTGGAGATAAACAATACACCATTAACGCTATTCCACTTAACGGTCAGTCTCTTTTGTTCACTGACCACATACATTTTCATTTATTGAAGTGTCCAAGGGAACTACCAATTTTTACAGCGTGGCATATATATCTTATATTTACAATACTTGGTGATTAGTGAAAAAAGGTTTTTCTGCTGCTTTGTAATTGCTATAAATATTTCAATTGGAGGATTTACATTCAGTTGTATTCAGCGATATACATTGTATTACATCGTTGAACAGGCAATATACAAGTATATTAAAGATACATGGTGATATGATATCCCTACAAGATAAATGTTATCTCCCTTCAAGATAATATAATGTCCCTACACGATAAATGTTATCTCCCTACACGATTATATAATGTCCCTACACGATAAATGATATCTCCCTGCAACGTAATATAATGTCCCTACACGATAAATGATATCTCCCTGCAACGTAATATAATGTTCCTACAAGATAATATGTTGTCTCTACAAGGTTATATGACGTCCTTACAGGTCATGTCCCTATGACGTAAGTCGATACTCATGGTCCTTCTCTTTGAGGCTGATATATGGCCTCATCAGGTGTATTGTCAACATCTACATAGTTAACACCAGCCAGCTCCACTGCCATTGGACTCCAGCTGAATGTGTTTGTTTTCTGTACTCTGGAGCTTTGTAAGTTGAATGGTGGTCCAGTGGAACTACCATAGTTAGTTAGACTTGCTCTTGTCGCAAATGACCGGGACTGGTGTTTAAAATCAGAAGACTTGTGAGCATTCTTCACCTTGTGTGCAATGTATTTTCTGCAAACAGATAATCTCTAGTTTCATTTCGATTTCAACAATGTCAAATATACTATGAGATAGTATTTGCATTCAATTATAAGGGTGTAAATATATCGCCAATGACCAGTCGTCCAAACAGAGTTTAGGGTTTACCTGGGTAATTTTCAGCACAGTTTTATAAATAGATAGGCAAAATAGGCACGGCAGGTAGCCAACAACAACATTATTTTAGCTCATATTTATAAGTGTTGGTAATTGCTGTCATGTTTTTCATAATTTAAGATTTAAATGAGTTTTAACTTATTGCACAGAGTTAACATTTAAAACATTTGAAGACAATAAGTTAAATTCTGTATATGCTGTCGATTGTTATTCATACAGGGTATCACTAGTGAAAAGTTAAAATGTACTTGAACACATTCTGTTACATAACTTATGCGGACTGAAAGAGAAAAAGATAGAGAAACTGCTGGGGTATATTATGATTTATATTGGACAATAGCCCTCTATTGACACTCTATGTTTCACATCAGATTGAGATACCTTTAACCATGCCAAACCTTTATCATTTATTTCATATGATTCCAACAACAAAATAGAAACCATTTTGCTAAACTCTACCAAACGCTTTACTGACAGCAAGAATTTCCAATCTTTTTTATAATTTTCATACGAATTATTTTTAATGGTGTAATTTATATTACTAATTGCTGGTTGACCTGGGTTTATGACGTGCGCTACGATGTTGTTGTTGTTTTTGTTGCTATATTTGTTACTGGTTGACCTGAGTTTATGACGTGCGCTACGATGTTGTTTTTGTTGCTATATTTGGTGCTGGTTGACTTGAGTTTATGACGTGCGCTACGATGTTGTTGTTGTTTTTGTTGCTAGAATTGTTACTGGTTGACCTGAGTTTATGACGTGCGATACGATATTGTTGCTGTTTTTGTTGCTATAATTGTTACTGGTTGACCTGAGGTTATGACGTGCGCTACGATGTTGCTGTTGTTTTTGTTGCTATATTTGTTGCTGGTTGACATGAGTTTATGACGTGCGCTACGATATTGTTGCTGTTTTTGTTGCTATATTTGTTACTTGTTGACCTGAGTTTATGACGTGCGGTATGATGTTGTTGTTGTTTTTGTTGCTATATTTGTTACTGGTTTACCTGAGTTTATGACGTGCGCTACGATGTTGCTGTTGTATTTGTTGCTTTATTTGTTGCCGGTTGACCTGAGTTTATGACGTGCGCTACGATGTTGCTGTTGTATTTGTTGCTTTATTTGTTGCCGGTTGACCTGAGTTTATGACGTGCGCTACGATGTTGCTGTTGTATTTGTTGCTTTATTTGTTGCCGGTTGACCTGAGTTTATGACGTGCGCTACGGTGTTGTTGTTGTTTTTGTTGCTATAATTGTTGCTGGTTGACCTGAGTTTATGACGTGCGTTACGATGTTTTTGTTGTTTTTGTTGCTATATTTGTTGCCGGTTGACCTGAGTTTATGACGTGCGCTACGGTGTTGTTGTTGTTTTTGTTGCTATAATTGTTTCTGGTTGACCTGAGTTTATGACGTGCGCTACGCTGTTGTTTTTGTTGCTATATTTGGTGCTGGTTGACTTGAGTTTATGACGTGCGCTACGGTGTTGTTGTTGTTTTTGTTGCTATAATTGTTACTGGTTGACCTAAGTTTATGACGTGCGCTACGATATTGTTGCTGTTTGTTGCTATAATTGTTACTGGTTGACCTGAGTTTATGACGTGAGCTACGATGTTGTTGTTGTTTTTGTTGCTATTATTTTTACTGGTTGACCTGGGTTTATGACGTGCGCTACGATGTTGTTTTTGTTTTTGTTGCTATATTTGTTACTGGTTGACCTGAGTTTATGACGCGCGTTACGATGTTGTTGTTGTTTTTGTTGCTATATTTGTTAGTGGTTGACCTGAGTTTATGACGTGCGCTACGCTGTTGTTTTTGTTGCTATATTTGGTGCTGGTTGACTTGAGTTTATGACGTGCGCTACGGTGTTGTTGTTGTTTTTGTTGCTATAATTGTTTCTGGTTGACCTGAGTTTATGACGTGCGCTACGCTGTTGTTTTTGTTGCTATATTTGGTGCTGGTTGACTTGAGTTTATGACGTGCGCTACGGTGTTGTTGTTGTTTTTGTTGCTATAATTGTTTCTGGTTGACCTGAGTTTATGACGTGCGCTACGATATTGTTGCTGTTTTTGTTGCTATATTTGTTGCTGGTTGACCTGAGTTTATGACGTGCGCTACGATATTGTTGCTATTTTGGTGCTATATTTGTTACTGGTTGACCTGAGTTTATGACGTGCGTTACGATGTTGTTGTTGTTTTTGTTGCTATATTTGTTGCCGGTTGACCTGAGTTTATGACGTGCGCTACGATGTTGTTGTTGTTTTGTTGCTATATTTGTGTTTTCACATTCCTTTATATAATTAAAATAACTTGATTAATTGATTTTGCTAAAAGATGATGTTCTGTTCTTAATACCACGGACTTTATGCAGGAAAGCATAATCATATATATATATTTTTTTTACTTTAAGTACCCAAATGATAAACACACTAGAGTGAAAATTGAAAGCTTCAAACTTAAATAGGAGTTGTCTCCCTTACAATAATAATTTGGATTGCTAGAGCCGTTTTGAAAGGACGTAAAAAGTATCAAGATGCTGTATAATCTCATTTGACATATTATGTCAATTACGACGTAACAAATTATGAAATTAAAGTGACAAAAACAACATTGTAGAAACTTACCTGTATACGACACCAAATAAACAGGGATAAATCAAATAATCATTCTGAAGAGGAGAGATTTCATTTAAAATCTCAAATTAAGGGATTACTTTTTTTCAACAATTTTTTTTTTCAGTGGCTGTAATTTGCTTTTCATCATGATTTGCACAGGACTTCAACCATCGAGAGCTGATTGTGACGTCACATCAAACTATTCCCTATACGTGATGGTTTTCTTTCTTTTCACGTGCTATATGTTAAACTAAAGAGGGTGACAGGAAAAGCTCACATATGTGTGTGGTATCAGACGCATGAACAGGTAGAGCGAGAGATACGTCTGTGAACATTGGGAGAAGGGCTAACTCAACTGTAGGTGTCAAGAGGTTTACAACGAAGACTAACTCACCTGTAGGTGTCAAGAGGTTTACAACGAAGACTAACTCACCTGTAGGTGACAAGAGGTTTACAACGAAGACTTACTCACCTGTAGGTGACAAGAGGTTTACAACGAAGAGTTACTCAACTGTAGGTGACAAGAGGTTTACAACGAAGACTTACTCAACTGTAGGTGTCAAGAGGATTATAACGAAGACTTACTCAACTGTAGGTGACAAGAGGGTTTACAACGAATACTAACTCACCTGTAGGTGACAAGAGGTTTACAACGAAGACTTACTCAACTGTAGGTGTCAGGAGGATTATAACGAAGACTTACTCACCTGTAGGTGACAAGAGGGTTTACAACGAATACTAACTCACCTGTAGGTGACAAGAGGTTTACAACGAAGACTAACTCACATGTAGGTGTCAAGAGGATTACAACGAAGACTAACTCGCCTGTAGGTGACAAGAGGTTTACAACGAAGACTTACTCACCTGTAGGTGACAAGAGGTTTACAACGAAGACTAACTCAACTGTAGGTGACAAGAGGTTTACAACGAAGACTTACTCAACTGTAGGTGTCAAGAGGTTAACAACGAAGACTAACTCACCTGTAGGTGACAAGGGGTTTACAACGAAGACTAACTCATCTTAAGGTGACACAATTTACAGGGACGATTAACTCACCGGTACTGACAACAGAAAACATAAAAGTCCAATGTACCTGTAGGTGACAACAGTAATACGGAAGACTAACTCACCTGTAATTGACAACAGTAAACACAGAAGACTAACTCACCAGTAGATGACAACACTAAACAGGAAAGACTAATTTACTTGTTTGTAACAAGAGTAAAACGAAAGACGAACTCACCTGTAGATGACAACACTAAACAGGAAAGACTAGTTTACTTGTTTGTGACAACAGTAACACGGAAGACGAACTCACCTGCAGGTGACAACAGTAATTACGGAAGACTAACTCACCTGTAGGTGACAACAGTAATTACGGAAGGACTAACTTACCTTTAGGTGACAACATAAAACACGGAAGACTAACTCACCTGTAGGAGACACCAATCAACACGCTGACAATGATAAAGATAGTTAGGAAAGCAACACTTCCAACCACAGATCCCACAATGATTTTCCACTTTTGAGGTGCAATTGAATCGACATCTGAAACACAGTATAGTAAGCAGATTGTAGGACCTTTAATCCTGGGTAGGAAATCAGAACCGTTTAGCTAAGTACACTGCCACTATGTAGATGTGTAAGAAGAGTTTTACCTTGGCGGGACTGACATCTTTCTCCGGTGTACTTGAAGTGACATTGGCATCCTATACTCTGGGTAACGTCCAGTACACACCTCCCACCATTCAAACAATAATCCACCTTGTCACACCGATCTGTAGATTTAAATGAGCTGAATAACATGAACATCTCACTTTTTAGTTTGGTGTTTTCTTTCCCACACATTGACAATCACTCCCACTTTGCAAAAGGTATATACATTTTATACAGATTTGCATATGTTTCAGTAAAAATATTTCTGTAGGTGTGAGAACCTTCTTATTTTGTACTTACGTTGACACATATATCCGTCACCAAGGTAGCCGACCTTACAGGTACAACTATATCTGTTGCCAAGCACCTCACAATGGGCATGCGCCGAGCAGTTGTGGATGTCCTTGTGACACAGGGCTACAACAGTAATTCCAAGAATTATGTCTTCATATCCTCGGGTTTGACATCAATAACATTTGACATGAAAAACAAAGCTATGGGAAAAACAGATTCCTCATGGGCTGATTGACAACGTTACCAGACCAGATAGCCAAGGACCAACAAATGCATTTCACATAAAAGATTCTGTCCAAAAGGTTACTATGATTAACTGTGAGGTGTCTTGTCAAGAAAACTGAGGTTGATAAAAAAAACTTCAAATATTCAGGTTAAATTAAATTCCTTATTGCGAGAAATATTTTGTATATATAAATAATATCAGTTTAAACGTAGAATAAAATTGAAATGATTTAAGACTTAAATCACGATTTAAAATGTTTACTGTACTTTTCAAGCATTCAAATCTTTCAAATTAAGATGAAAATAAGTGATAAATTCAGATGGTTATTTAAAAAAACGTATATCTATGAAAAACCACACAGACCCTTTGACATTTGGCAATATATACAATATATATCGCCAATAATGTCTCATACTGCGTCATACAGCTGTTTCGTCTTTCAATGACTCATCGATGATGCTTTGGGCCAACAGCAAGTTAGAGGAGCACTGGTTAATTTAAAATTAATCACATTTAACGTGTCTGCATCATGAACCATGCTATTACTCAAAAGAGATAAATTTGACCTTCTAGGTTACAGCAAACCTCGGGAACTAAAACCCACCAACAGAGTCTACCACCTTGTATCGTGATAGAGGAATGTACCACAGACACACTGATGGTACCTTACAATTTGGTAATAGGTATAGCATGCCAAAAGAGAATTACACGGCATCATACAGCTGTTTTGTCCTTCTAGGACTCATCGGTGATTCTATGAAATAGTTCAAATATCAAATTACTGAAAAAGTAACTGGACTATGAAATCCATAACATATCAAGCATCCGAGACATGTTTCTGGATAAAACACCCAGGATACTTAAAACCTTCACATTAATGAGGAGCATGACAATATCATTGTAGCGTACAAAGTCACAGACCAACACTGCATCTGATATTGGTATCTATGATGAAGGTTACAACATATAACAAAGATAAACGTCCGACACATTTGATATCATCTTTAAAATTTGGTAATATATACCATTTACCAAAAAGGAACCCAAAATATACTATACAGCAGTTTCGTCCTTCAATGATGCCAATGGCAAACAGGAATAAATCACAAACAAAAGCATTTTACCAGAAACTTCGAAAAACTCTTAACTTGTTCATGAGTGTTTTTGTATGTTAATATATGCTTGTTAAACTACAGGATCATAAAATATCTTCGTGAAACTACAGGATAATGAAATATCTTCGTGAAACTACGGGATAATGAAATATCTGCGTGAAACTACAGTATAACAAAATGTCTTCGTGAAACTACAGTATAACAAAATGTCTTCGTGAAACTACAGTATAACAAAATGTCTTCGTGAAACTACAGGATAATGAAATATCTGCGTGAAACTACAGTATAACAAAATGTCTTCGTGAAACTAAAGTATAACAAAATGTCTTCGTGAAACTACAGGATAGTGAAATGTCTTCGAGGAACTACAGGTTAATAAAATATCTTCGTGAAACTACAGGATAACAACGAAAAGAATGACTGATGATTGTTCGGCAGTAAATCGTGGAGAGGATCAATGTTTCATTTAACATTACAATTCCCTGACCATTCTCTTCCGTGTATCACCATTCCAATCACTCTAACGTAGTATTCCGTACCGTAGGGAACGAAAGGAACATTGAATTAAACGTTTTAGCACTGTTGTGACATAAAGCCAGAATGACCTATATATTCCGTAGGCAATATTTCACGCCTAGGAAGTGGTCATACAATTGTACGAACTTTGTGATTCCTCAGGGCGTAGTCATGGACATTGGCTCAACAGCATCCCAGTCGAATACACTGTGATGTTTATAGACTTTATGGGAGCCCTATCCAACATATTCAAACTTGATTCTTTCTCTCCTCATTATAATGATTTCTTTAATGATTTATTGCCTAAGATAGGTAAACAGCAATACAAATATATGGCTATGAATTACTTGGAGCATATTTTGTGAACGATACGACAAAGACCACTATGGACTATATTTGATGATTGCAATCCAGGTTGACAATATATTGTTTCGTTCGGTGTACAAATTGTCTAGTAGACTTTAATATTCTCATTGGGATACATTGGCCGACTTAATGTTGTTTTCAAATGAAGAGCAACAAAATCCAAAAGTTTCTAACAAAATGATTCTCTTTATGTTTTTAACACATATAATAAAGACGTAAGAGTTGAGGACTTTTAGACTAAATCTACTTGTACAGTGTTTTACGGTAAAATAAGTAAAAAGTGAAAATATCTATTTCCTTATCCGATAACTATCACGAGTATGCTTACATAGGCAGTGGTGTTTGGACACAGTCCCGCCTGTCCTGGTACTTGTTCCCTGCCCACACTGCGTGCACTGTCTCTGATACAGCTCTCCCTGGTACGTCCCCTGCTCACACATTTTACACCTGTTACTCGCATCGGAATAGTATTGTCCACGTGTGCAGTTGGCTGCAGAATGTAATAATACGAAAATAAAAGAAGGAAATAGCAATTTCGAAGTAATGATTGATTTGAAAAAAGTCTATTTTTGCTGACCGAGTTGTATGAATACTTACGTAGACACTGGTCAATGTTTGTTGCTGCACTGGAGAGAGTTGTCCAGCCCAGGGGGCAGTTCTCACACAATTGAGAATCCTGTTCATCTCTGTAGGTACCGACAGGACAAGGTACACACGTGTTATTATCTTCCTCGTACCCCGAATCACAGGCCACTAGAAACAGTGTACTCCCATTAGTACCAGAGGTAATATCATTCTCTGCTACACTAAAGAGTACTGGGGATCAATAAGGATTCGGGCAATCACAGCATATTAAAGACTTTCCAATTGCACATTGTCCTAAATTGTGTAGTTCTTGCTGTTTAGTATATTTGCTCAGATGACATCAACATATAATGTTCACTTTCTGTTTTGTGATACCATACATTTTGAAAGTTAGTGCATAATTATTTGATAGATTTCAAATCATTCCATATAAAACTGCTTTAATATTGTAGTTATTAGTTTTTTGTTTTGTTTTGCGTATTAATTAACGTTGTATCGGTTAACATCTTTTGTTTTGAGCACATTTACTTACACTGTTTCAGTTAACAACGTGTGTCTTATACACACTAACTTACGCTGACACTGGTGGCTTGAGACTGCTCCTTCTGTAAAGGTTGTATAGTTTTCAGGGCACATTTCACACATGTCACGCCATTTCTGGTCCTGGTACTGGCCCCGGGGACACGGTCGGCACCTGTTCTCTCCAGGGTCACGGTACTCGCCTGGCACAGTACAGTTTGCTTGATAAATAAAAAGTATAAGAATGTGTCAGATAGACCCAAGAACAACATTCATGTATACGTGTCGCTTTGTAACAGAGGAGGGTACATTCAATGGGGCTAACCCACAGTACTTGTAACAAAATCTGGTCACATGCATCACTAGAACGGGAGGGAAAACTGACATATTGTCAGACCCAAATTAAAGTCTGGAGCTGTTAATTCTCTTATCTTATGCTTTTATTATCTGAGTTACTTTGTCACTGTTACAGTCAGCCGGCCTGGTCCCACAACACTTATACCTACACATACACAACACTTATACCTACACATACACACATACAGAGGAACAAGAACGGCCTGGTCCCACAACACTTATACCTACACATACAGAGGAACAAGAACGGCCCGGTCCCACAACACTTATACCTACACATACACAACACTTATACCTACACATACAGGGGAACAAGAACGGCCTGGTCCCACAACACTTATACCTACACATACACAACACTTATACCTACACATACAGAGGAACAAGAAACTCTTTTGTGATAAATGTTACAATCAGGATTGCAAGACAAACGTAGAAAAAAATGCCACAGCAACAACGCCCAAATGTTGATTAAGGTGGGTTTAGAACATAAAAGGAACTAGTATTAGTGTCGACCCTTTCTTCGGTGTAATTTATTCAGGTATAAATCGGACATATATTTTTATTACACGTTAAATGACAATTTGTTATCACTATTGTCAATGTTTAGGTTCATTTTTGTTAATGGCTGAAGCATTAATTAATGTTTCATTTTTCATGTGCAGTACACATATACCATATTATGTATTTCACTTATATTACATATTACATACTGATGCATTCTAACCTATTCTAAAGGGAAAATGATACAGGCCTAGTCTGTTGTTAAATCCTATTAATAAACTATCCTGAATTTAATTTGTTTAAATGAAATGCTTTTGGTGACTCTATTGTGAGTATACTGAGTGACTGAATCGCAATATAACACACATTTTAAATATGGATTTGTTTCCAGTCATTTAAAGTTTACAACAAAAAATATTATGTGTAAATAAGGCATCTTTGATATCAGCCTTCTATTTTAAAAAGGTATAATTTGTATAAAAGGTGTTTTCTTATTTATTTCCAAATTATGTATTTGTATTGGTAGAGCATTGTTTTATTATTAAGAAATAGCAGATATTCATTTGCATCTCAAAGATAATGATATATTTTTCTGAACGCGGAATTAAGGTTATGCCATGTTTTTTTCATCTTTGTACTGATTTCGGAATCAGATTCCCTTGGAAATGGGTAAAAAGAGTTTACGGTTTGCTTTTATGATCTGTTTGGTTTAACACTTTGGGGGTTTATAGTGTATACATTGGGATAGCTTACTTTAACATTAAGCGGCAGTTTGAAAAATAAACAAGGTCTTCTCTGCCTAAGTGAAGTAACACAGTACTTGTATTATTTGCACGTATCTGTTTATGACGTAAACTTTGGCTATATATTGACCCCTTCATTTGTTGGTTTCTAAATAAGTAATATAATAGTATATATATGTTATAGATGATGTCAT